>NW_027062955.1:0-60425 GCF_032884065.1 Artemia franciscana
ATTTCTCCTTGAGTGTCCCGGTCGCTATTTATATTCCCTCTGTCCCGGTCGTCATTTGTGTCCCGGTCTGTAATTTCTCTTTGAGTGTTTTTTCTTTTTAGTATTTTTTAGTTTTTTACATTTTTTCTTTTTTCAGTTTTCTTTTTCTTCTTTATTTTTCAGCTTCACTATGAAATACATATCGCCGAACCTTTGTTTTTTTAACTAAAATCTGGTAGGCATTGATTACCTTATCCAAGTCAAGATCCCAAACCCAATCATCATCGCTATCATTTTCAATTTTGATATGTTTTGACTCTCGCTGTCCAGGTGGATCTTCATCTAACTGCGCGGTTTGGCGTTCTTTAGCCTCAAGCCTGTTTCCTTGCTGTTCTTTTGATTCCTCGGCACGCTTTTTTTTTCTGACTTTCTCTATCAGCAGCAAGTTTTTTGGCATAGACTCTTTGAGCATCTTCATCGGCTTTTGCCATTGTAAGTTCATCGGTCATTTTAAACTTAAACATTAATAGATTTCTACGTGAACATATATGTCTTAAATATCTTTAAAGACGTCACCGTCATAGCAAAAATGACGACAACTAACTTCATGACGCCAGTCGACACAGAAACATGACGTCACCTGATCCACAGACAGACAACTTATTTTATATATATAGATAGATATAATTTTAAAATTGTCAGGTAATTTTCTATTTTGAAATAAAAACTAAAAATTATTGCTCAGACAACATAAATATTTTTGATATTTACATAATAGCTTTAGTGGTTCTGGACTGAAAACTAAATATGCTAATCAAATTGGGAATTGCAATCTCTTAGGTTGAAACGGCAGATCCATTGGAATCATGAGAATGCGTGGAATAAGAAAAGCCTCACCCTCAAAAGGCCCTGTCAAGATTGTTGCCTCTATTACGTTAAAACAGACATAACACGTCATTTGTGTCCCGGTGTCCCGGTCTGTAGTTTCGTTAGTCGACAAACATGACGTCAGATGACAAACAACTTCATGACGACATACAGCTCAATCCTTATAATGACGACAGTCGACAAACATGACGTCAGTCGACACACAAATATGACGTCAGTCGACAGACAGACAAACAACTTATTTATATATATATATATATATATATATATATATATATATATATATATATATATATATATATATATATATATATACTAGCTGTTGGGGTGGCGCCCCCGCGTGCGTAAGTCCTTACGCGCCATATTAGTTACGCGCGATTGTAGTTGTGTCCCTGTGTCCCACCTGTTAATATAAATAGATTTATATATGTGTTTCAAACTACGTAAAAATTGCGAATATACAACATTCTTGGCATTCCCATTGTCTGTGCATATACAAAGCCATATGTACTAATAATGACGTCTTATGCAAACGCTTTTTTACAAACAAACAAACATGCATACACACAACTCGTTTTTATATAGATAGATAGATAGATAGATACAATACAAATTAACTGCGTAAAACTTGCGAATATACAACATTCTTCGCTGTCCAATTGTTTCTGCATATAAATAGATTGTCAGGTATACCAACCCTTGAACATGCAACGTACAATTGTCCATGGGAAAAACAATCAGTATTAAGATTTATACCACATTTTTCTAATGATTGACCTTGAGCTTTGTTAATGGTGATTGCAAATGCTAATCGAATTGGGAATTGCAATCTTTTAAATTGAAAAGGCAGATCCGTTGGAATCATGGGAATGCGAGGAATAAGAACAGCCTCACCCTCAGAAGGTCCTGTCAAGATTGTGGCCTCTATTAGGTTATCCATTGTTTTTTTTTACGGCAAGTCGCGTGCCATTGCAAAGCTTTGGTGGGTTAATATTTCTTAAAAGTATTATTGGTACGCCTATTTTTACTTGTAGCACGTGTGGTGGAAACCCTGAAGGATATATAGAATTTAAAAATTCAGATGGATAATTAACCGCTTCATTTGATTCCAAAACTGTGTCGACTGACTTGTAAAGGACTGCCTGGTCTCGAATCTTGGTCAAAACAATATTGTTGGTTTCGTGGACGTCTATATTTTTGGGTGCGAGAATCGCTCTTTCACTAAGGCCATTTATTATTTTTATAATTTTTTAGAATATTCGGAAATACTTTTTCAATCAATTCATTTTTGGACGTCACTAAATTACAGAAATCAGCAGGTAGTTGTATACGTCCTGAAATTGAGTCTACTGGGAGCTTTCCGTTTCCAATTGCCAGCAATTGATCTGAAAATTTTTAACCAGAGTCATCGTTTTGCAATCGGACACGCATATTTGTAGTTAATTTTAATATTTTTACGTGTGCCCATAAATTAGAATTTTTCAGGCAAGCATTCATTTCGTCTGCAGGAGTTAAACTACGCAAAAATTGCAAATATACAATATTCTTGGCTTTCCCATTGTCTGTGCACATACAAAGCCGTATGTACTAATAATGACGTCATATGCAAACGCTCTATTTACAAACAAACAAACATGCATACACACAACTCATTTTTATATAGATAGATAGATAGATAGATACAATACAAATTAACTGCGTAAAACTTGCGAATATACAACATTCTTCGCTGTCCAATTGTCGCTGCATATAAATAGATTGTCAGGTTTACAGACCCTTGAACATGCAACGTACAATTGTCCATGGGAAACACAATCAGTATTAAGATCTATACCACATTTTTCTAATGATTGACCTTGAGCTTTGTTAATGGTGATTGCAAATTCTAATCGAATTTGGAATTGCAATCTTTTAAATTAAAAAGGCAGATCCGTTGGAATCATGGGAATGCGTGGAATAAGAACAGCCTCAGCCTCAAAAGGCCCTGTCAAGATTGTGGCCTCTATTAGGTTTTTCATTGTTTTTTTTTTACGGCAAGTCGCGTGCCATTGCAAAGCTTTGGTGGGTTGATATTTCTTAAAAGTATTATTGGTACGCCTATTTTTAGTTGTAGCACGTGTGGTGGAAACCCTGAAAGATCTATGGAATTTAAAAATTCAGATGGATAATTAACCGCTTCATTTGGTTCCAAAACTGTGTCGACTCACTTGTAAAGGACTGCCTGGTCTTGAATCTTGGTCAAAACAATATTGTTGATTTCGCGGACGTCTATATTTTTGGGTGCGAGAATTGCTCTTTCACTTAGCCATTTATTATTTTTATAATTTTTTAGAATATTCGGAAATACTTTTTCAATCAATTCATTTTTGGACGTCACTAAATTACAGAAATCAGCAGGTAGTTGTATACGTCCTGAAATTGAGTCTACTGGGAGCTTTCCGTTTCCAATTGCCAGCAATTGATCTGAAAATGTTTGACCAGAGTCATCGTTTTGCAATCGGACACGCATATTTGTAGTTAATTTTAATATTTTTACGTGTGCCCATAAATTAGAATTTTTCAGGCAAGCATTCATTTCGTCTGCAGGAGTTGATCTAGGTATTATTGGCAATGTTTGCCTGAAATCTCCCGCAAGCAATATTAATGTGCTGCCAAAGGGTTTCGACTTCCCTCTCAAATCTTTCAAGCATTTATCCAGAGCTTCGAGCGAATTTTTGTGTGCCATTGTGCACTCATCCCAAATAATAAGTTTGCATTGCTGCAATATTTTACCTATCCCAGATTATTCGGAAATATTGCGCGTGGGAGTTTCTGTAGAATGCAAATTCAGAGGCAATTTCAAAGCGGAATGAGCAGTTCTTCCACCAGGCAGCAATGTTGCGGCTATTCGGACGACGCAATTGCCAACGCTATATCATTGTTTGATCGAATTGATGCCAGAATCAGTTTTATCACAAACGTTTTACCAGTACCTCCTGGCGCATCCAAAAAGAAAACTTCTCCAACGTTGTTATCGACACAATGCATTATCGTATCATAAATGTCTTTTTGTTCCAACGTTAACTTGGAAATGTTATTTTGTACATACGACAATAGATCACTCGTACTGTAACTTTGTTCACGATCCAATTCTACACATGTCGAAACAGCAGCGATACGGTTAGGTGACGGGATTCCCAAATTCTAAAGAGGTTTGTTTGCCATACGTACGCACAAATCTTCTATAATAACGAAAGTGTAGTTATAAATTTCTGAGGTAAAATCAAAAGTCATATCTGACGTCTCTAACTGTTTTCGATGGAGTATATCTTCGAACATTTTTGACTTATATTTTTCCCATAACTCTGTAGGAGCTGATGGAGAGCAAATTGTTAAAATGATGCCCAACAATGCACGAATTTGACTTGGGGTTGACGTTTCGCACGCGTCATTGATGCAGTTATCCCAGTGTTGGTCATTCTCCAATAAATTCAGAGCTTGGCATACACTACGGTAAGTGTCATGTATAGTACCGTTTACAGTTCTCAAATACTCAAAGGATGTCGGACCGGGTACATTCACCAAAAGCAGGCGTAGAAAGAAGCATTCATATTGATTGAGGTGAAGGGTGTAGAGTCTTCCTATCGTGGTATCTTTGAAGATCGTAGGTTGGCCGTCGACTGACTTACCCTGTTTTCGACGTTCAAATACTTTATTTTTAGTATTCCAGGTGTAATACGAAGGCACTGCAGTATACAGCAGTTTTTTTGCAAAAGAATCATTTTTGCAAAGCGAAAAAAAAGCTGATAATGTTGTATCCGGTGGATTCAGGGCTCTTTGTTGCACGTTGGTTTCCGTGAAATAAACACGCTGACCATTCTGTAAATGTACCGCTAAGTGAACAACAGCTGGACTACGTTCATGTATCGGAAATGAAAGAATTCGCCAAACAGCTTCATTACTGCTTATGTATCTTCCAGCCTGATATTGTACGATTTCGTCAAAATTTTTGATTTCGGGCTGCAAGCCAAAAAATGCCATGTCACTGCATTTGTTGACGTATTTACATATGTATTTGATTGCCTTTACGGAGTTACAGTATTCAACGTTTATGTGTGCATTAAATGTTTTTGATAATAATGGGGAGGAACAACCCACTAGTTATCTACTTCGATGGTGGTACCGTTACGCTTCTTTATTATTGCTGTTTTACCACCATCTTCAGTAGATCTTCTTCTATATTGTGGGTAGCCATCATTGCCAGTAATTGTGTTTGATTCTAAATGTCGAGGATATTGCTTTGTGCACCTTCCTTTGGCCATGCATGGTGAATTTTCGTTCAGTGCACCGCAAGGTCCATGTATCATATTTTTTACAATAATATCATGTAACCCCTTATCGACATTTTTATCAGGTATTTCAGCGGAAATCACATCATCAATTTCGTTCGAAGTAATTTTTTTATGTAGCCAGATTAGTATATGTGCGTGTGGTAAACCTCGTTTTTGCCATTCCACTGAGTACATCCAGCATCGCACTGACCCAAACACTTCAAGTTTTACTATGTGGTTTATCAGTGATTTCAACTTTTGCCGGAAGACACGGGCCGTAATGTCATGCCTATGAACCGCCGATTGTCCTGGAAGTAAAAGCTGCAGTATCTCGTCCCAAGATTGATTACATTTAAATGTAATGAATAAATCTGGACGACCATAGAGACGAACATACGCAATAGCATCTTGAGCATATTCATGCATATGACGGGGACTGCCAGCATATGACGAAGGTAAAATTGTTAATCTTCCAACGTTTGTGGTATTACCGTCATTTATAACTGCATCTTGCAAATGAATGTATTGTTCAGAGCGGAGCTTGGTCTGATTCAGGCGGATATATAGCAAATGTTCTGATTCAATTTTAGCAAACATATCAACGACAAATTGGTGGAACAATTCACGGCATTTTAAAATATAATTTTCTTCATCCTGCCGAATCATTAGTCTATAGGAATAATAATGCATTGCACTGCATTTCTTATTCATTTCTTTGTTAGTGGCTGGATTCATCAATTTAATATTAAAGTGATAGCCGTCGGCTCCATCCCAAAAAATGATAGGATATTGTAGGGCATCGTAGCATCGATGAGTTTCAGCAATTCTTAACAACTGAGCGTTTCACTTATGAAGAATAATATCTCGAGGTAAAAACTGATCACCGACCATAACGATTGCCACTTCGTTGATAGTTGGAGCATTGTATCTACGCACATGTTGGCCAGGAGGCGTTTTGTCAGCGGAAATAACAATTTTATGCGTATCAGTAGGCATCAAATCGATGCCTGTTTTGAACAGACGCACTAAATAATTATTTTCGTGGAAAAGATGTTGCAATTGGGAAACGATTGTCCTTTCAACGGTGGGAGAAATTTCGCAACGTGCATTCAATTCAGAATTTCTATCACTGATAAAGTACAATTGTACTTTATATATATATATATATATATATATATATATATATATATATATATATATATATATATATATATATATATATATATATATATAATATATATATATATATATATATATATATATATATATATATATATATATATATATATATATATATATATATATATATATATATATATATATATATATATACTAGCTGTTGGGGTGGCGCTTCGCGCCACCCCAACACCTAGTTGGTGGGGGCGCTTCGCGCCACCCCCAAGCCCCCCCGCGCGCGTAAGTCGTTACGCGCCATAATAGTTACGCGCCATTGTAGTTGTGTCCCTATGTCCCGGTATCCTATATTTCCCTGTGTCCCGGTCGTCATTTATATTCCCTGTGTCCCGGTCGTCATTTGTATCCCGGTGTACCGGTCTGTATATACATTCGTTTTTTGTTTTGTTTTTCTCCTTTATTTTTTTCCTTTTTTTTCTTTTTTAGTTTATTTAGATTTTTAGATTTTTTAGTTTTTTTATTAGTTTTTAGGTTTTTTTTCTTTTTAGTTTTTTTGTAGTTTTTAACTTCTTTTTAGTTTTGTTAATTTTTTTTTTTACTTATGTCCTGGTCGTCATTTATACTCCCTGTGTCCCGGTGCTTTGTTGATTGCTAATCGAACATTCCTTTTGTCCTGGTCGCTTTCTCTTTGAGTGTCGTCATTTATTTTTTTCTTTTTTAGTTCTTTTAGTTTTTACCTTTTTTAGTTTTTTTTAGTTTTTTAGATGAAAATTTTTTTTAGTTTTTTCCTTTTTTTCTTTTTAGTTTTTTATTGGTTTTTACCTTTATGTTAGCTTATTTTTCAGTTTTTTCCTTTTTTTTTAGTTTTTTTTTATTTTTTATTTTTTTTAGTTTTTTACCTTTTTTTAGTTTTTTTAGTTTTTTTAGTTTTTTTAGTTTTTTAGCTTTTTTACTTTTTTTATTAGTTTTTAGTTTTTTTGTAGTTTTTGCCTTTTTTTAGTTTTTTCAGTTTTTGTTTTAGTTTTTTATTGGTTTTTACCTTTATTTTAGCTTATTTTTCAGTTTTTTCCTTTTTTTTAGTTTTTTTTAGTTTTTAGTTTTTTTAGTTTTTTACCTTTTTTTAGTTCTTTTTAGTTTTTTTAGTTTTTTAGCTTTTTTATTTTTTTTATTAGTTTTTAGTTTTTTTTGTAGTTTTTGCCTTTTTTTAGTTTTTTTTAGTTTTTTAGCTTTTTTATTAGTTTTTAGTTTTTTTTGAGGTTTTTGCCTTTTTTTAGTTTTTTTAGTTTTTTAGCTTTTTTATTTTTTTTATTAGTTTTTAGTTTTTTTTTGTAGTTTTTGCCTTTTTTTAGTTTTTTCAGTTTTGACGTCACCTGATCCAGTTTTTTCAGGTGACGTCACCTGATCCACGATCCACAGATCCACAGACAACTTATTTTTATATATATAGATAGTTTTGTTTTTTTTACTTATGTCCTGGTCGTCATTTATACTCCCTGTGTCCCGGTGCTTTGTTGATTGCTAATCGAACATTCCTTTTGACCTGGTCGCTTTCTCTTTGAGTTTCGTCATTTATTTTTTTCTTTTTTAGTTCTTTTAGTTTTTACCTTTTTTAGTTTTTTTTTAGTTTTTTAGATGAAAATTTTTTTTAGTTTTTTCCTTTTAGTTTTTTTTGTAGTTTTTGCCTTTTTTAGTTTTTTTAGTTTTTTAGCTTTTTTATTAGTTTTTAGTTTTTTTTGTAGTTTTTGCCTTTTTTTAGTTTTTTTAGTTTTTTAGCTTTTTTATTTTTTTTATTAGTTTTTAGTTTTTTTTGTAGTTTTTGCCTTTTTTAGTTTTTTCAGTTTTGACGTCACCTGATCCAGTTTTTTCAGGTGACGTCACCTGACACATCCACAGACAGACAACTTATTTTTATATATATAGATATATATATATATATATATATATATATACTAGCTGTTGGGGTGGCGCTTCGCGCCACCCCAACACCTAGTTGGTGGGGGCGCTTCGCGCCCCCCCAAGCCCCCCCGCGCGCGTAAGTCGTTACGCGCCATAATAGTTACGCGCCATTGTAGTTGTGTCCCTATGTCCCACCTGTGAATATAGATATATATATATATATATGGTTTTAACTACGTAAAACTTGCGAATATACAACATTCTTTGCTGTCCCATTGTCTTTGCATATAAATAGATTGTCAGGTTTACCGACTCTTGAACATGCAACATATAATGGTCCATGGGAAAACAATCTGTATTCAGATCTATACCTCATGATTCTAATGATTGCCCTTGAGCTTTGTTGATGGTGATTGCTAATCGACCATTCCCTGTCCCGGTGTCCCGGTCGTCATTTACATCCCCCTGTTTCCCCCGGTGTCCCCGTTGTAGTTGTGTCCCTGTGTCCCGGTCGTCATTTATATTCCCTGTGTCCCGGGTCCCGGTCATCATTTGTATCCCGGTGTCCCGGTCTGTATATACATTCGTTTTTTAGTTTTGTTTTTCTCCTTTATTTTTTTCCTTTTTTTTTCTTTTTTAGCTTATTTAGATTTTTAGATTTTTTAGTTTTTTTTATTAGTTTTTAGTTTTTATTTCTTTTTAGTTTTTTTGTCCCGGTCGTCATTTATATCCCCCTGTTTCCCCCGGTGTCCCCGTTGTAGTTGTGTCCCTGTGTCCCGGTCGTTATTTATATTCCCTGTGTCCCGGTCGTCATTTGTATCCCGGTGTACCGGTCTGTATATACATTCGTTTTTTAGTTTTGTTTTTCTCCTTTATTTTTTTCCTTTTTTTTTCTTTTTTAGTTTATTTAGATTTTTAGATTTTTTAGTTTTTTTATTAGTTTTTAGTTTTTTTTTCTTTTTAGTTTTTTTGTAGTTTTTACCTTCTTTTTAGTTTTGTTAATTTTTTTTTTTACTTGTGTCCTGGTCGTCATTTATACTCCCTGTGTCCCGGTGCTTTGTTGATTGCTAATCGAACATTCCTTTTGTCCTGGTCGCTTTCTCTTTGAGTGTCGTCATTTATTTTTTTCTTTTTTAGTTCTTTTAGTTTTTACCTTTTTTAGTTTTTTTTTAGTTTTTAGTTTTTTTAGTTTTTTACCTTTTTTTAGTTTTTTTAGTTTTTTTAGTTTTTTAGCTTTTTTATTTTTTTTATTAGTTTTTAGTTTTTTTGTAGTTTTTGCCTTTTTTTTAGTTTTTTTAGTTTTTTAGCTTTTTTATTAGTTTTTAGTTTTTTTTGTAGTTTTTGCCTTTTTTTAGTTTTTTTAGTTTTTTAGCTTTTTTATTTTTTTTAATAGTTTTTAGTTTTTTTTGTAGTTTTTGCCTTTTTTTAGTTTTTTCAGTTTTGACGTCACCTGATCCAGTTTTTTCAGGTGACGTCACCTGATCCACGATCCACAGATCCACAGACAACTTATTTTTATATATATAGATAGTTTTTTTTTTTTTACTTATGTCCTGGTCGTCATTTATACTCCCTGTGTCCCGGTGCTTTGTTGATTGCTAATCGAACATTCCTTTTGTCCTGGTCGCTTTCTCTTTGAGTGTCGTCATTTATTAGTTTTTTCCTTTTTTTTTTAGTTTTTTATTGGTTTTTACCTTTATTTTAGCTTATTTTTCAGTTTTTTCCTTTTTTTTAGTTTTTTTTTATTTTTTATTTTTTTTAGTTTTTTACCTTTTTTTAGTTTTTTTAGTTTTTTTAGTTTTTTAGCTTTTTTACTTTTTTTATTAGTTTTTAGTTTTTTTTTGTAGTTTTTGCCTTTTTTTAGTTTTTTCAGTTTTTTTTTTAGTTTTTTATTGGTTTTTACCTTTATAGTTTTTTTAGTTTTTTAGCTTTTTTATTTTTTTTATTAGTTTTTAGTTTTTTTTGTAGTTTTTGCCTTTTTTTAGTTTTTTCAGTTTTGACGTCACCTAATCCAGTTTTTTCAGGTGACGTCACCTGACACATCCATCCATCCATCCACAGACAGACAACTTATTTTTATATATATAGATATATATATATATATATATATATATATATATATATATATATATATATATATATATATATATATATATATATATATATATATATATATATATAATATATATATTATATAATATATATAATATATATATTATATATATATATATATATATATATATATATATATATTATATATATATATATATATATAATATATATATATATATATATATATATATATATTATATATATATATATATTATATATATATAAATAATATATATATATATTATATATATATATATATATATATATATATATATATATATATATATATATAATATGTATATATATACATATTATATATATATATATATATATATATATATATATATATATATATATATATATATATATATATATATATATCTATATAAAAATAAGTTGTCTGTCTGTCTGTGGATCAGGTGACGTCATGTTTCTGTGTTGACTGACGTCATGAAATTAGTTGTCGTCATTTTTGCTTTGACGGTGACGTCATTCAAGATATTTAAGACATATGTTCACGTAGAAATCTATTAATGTTTAAGTTTACAATGACTGATGAACTTAGCATGGCAAAAGCCGATGAAGATGCTCAAAGAGTCTATGCCAAATAAATTGCTGCTGATAGAGAAAGTCAGAAAAGAAAGCGTACCGAGGAATCAAAAGAACAGCAAGGAAACAGGCTTGAGGCTGATAAAGAAAGAAAGAACAGAAAGCGTGCCGAGGAATCAAAAGAACAGCAAGGAAACAGGCTTGAGGCTGGTAGAGAAAGAAAGAAAGAAAGCGTGCCGAGGAATCAAAAGAACAGCAAGGAAACAGGCTTGAGGCGGATAGAGAAAAAAAGAACAGAAAGCGTGCCGAGGAACTACCAGAGCAACGCGGAAGCAGACTTGCTGCTAAAAGAGAAATTGAAAAAAGAAGGCGTGCCGAGGAATTACAAGAACAGCAAGAAATCAGGCTTGCTGCTGATTGAGAGAGTAAGAAAAGAAAGCGTGCCGAGGAATCACAAGAACAGCAAGAAATCAGGCTTGCTGCTGATAGAGAAAGTAAGAAAAGACAGCGTGCCGAGGAATCAGAGCAACCTGAAAGTTATCGCATGGCATTCAGGTACAACCCAGTCGATGATTATAGCTTGAGTAGATGTGTTCAAATCGGGACAATGTCTAAAATTTGTCCCTATTGCAAGGCCTTGAAATTCAAGGGTGAAACAATGGGAATGTGTTGCGCCTCAGGAAAAGTTAAACTTCCTCTATTGGCTGCACCACCAGAGCCATTGAAGACGAATGAATGCTTGCCTGAAAAATTCTAATTTATGGGCACACGTAAAAATATTAAAATTAACCACAAATATGCGTGTCCGATTGCAAAACGATGACTCTGGTCAAACATTTTCAGATCAATTGCTGACAGTTGGAAACGGAAAGCTCCCAGTAGACTCAATTTCAGGACGTATACAACTACCTGCTGATTTCTGTAATTTAGTGACGTCCAAAAATGAATTGATTGAAAAAGTATTTCCGAATATTCTAAAAAATTATAAAAATAATAAATGGCTAAGTGAAAGAGCAATTCTCGCACCCAAAAATATAGACGTCCACGAAATCAACAATATTGTTTTGACCAAGATTCGAGACCAGGCAGTCCTTTACAAGTCAGTCGACACAGTTTTGGAACCAAATGAAGCGATTAATTATCCATCTGAATTTTTAAATTCCATAGATCCTTCAGGGTTTCCACTACACGTGCTACAACTAAAAATAGGCGTACCAATAATACTTTTAAGAAATATCAACCCACCAAAGCTTTGCAATGGCACGCGACTTGCCGTAAAAAAAACAATGGAAAACCTAATAGAGGCCACAATCTTGACAGGGCCTTATGAGGGTGAGGCTGTTCTTATTCCTCACATTCTCATGATTCCAACGGATCTGCTTTTTCAATTTAAAAGATTGTAATTCCCAATTCGATTAGTATTTGCAATCACCATTAACAAAGCTCAAGGTCAATTATTAGAAAAATGTGGTATAGATCTTAATACTGATTGTTTTTCCCATGGATAATTGTACGTTGCATGTTCGAGGGTCGGTAAACCTGACAATGTATTTATATGCAGCGACAATTGGACAGCGAAGAATGTTGTATATTCGCAAGTTTTACGCAGTTAATTTGTATTGTATCTATCTATAGATAGATACATTGCATTGTTTGGAATTTTGGCATTCTTGGGAAAGCCAAGAATGTTGTTTATTCGCAATTTTTACGTAGTTTGAAACACATATATAAATCAAACTATATTCACAGGTGGGACACAGGGACACAACTACAATGGCGCATAACTAATATGGCGCGTAACGACTTACGCGCGCGGGGGGGGCTTGGGGGGCGCGAGGCGCCCCACCAACTAGGTGTTGGTGTGGCGCAAAGCTTTGCAATGGCACACGACTTGCCTTAAAAAAAACAATGGAAAACCTAATAGAGGCCACAATCTTGACAGAGCCTTATGAGGGTGAGGCTGTTCTTATTCCTCGCATTCCCATGATTCCAACGGATCCGCTTTTTCAATTTAAAAGATTGCAATTCCCAATTCGATTAGTATTTGCAATCACCATTAACAAAGGTCAAGGTCAATCATTAGAAAAATGTGGTATAGATCTTAATACTGATTGTTTTTCCCATGGACAATTGTACGTTGCATGTTCGAGGGTCGGTAATCCTGACAATGTATTTATATGCAGCGACAATTGGACAGCGAAGAATGTTGTATATTCGCAAGTTTTACGCAGTTAATTTGTATTGTATCTATCTATCTATCTATCTATATAAAAACGAGTTGTGTGGATGCATGTTTGTTTGTTTGTAAAAAGAGCGTTTGCATATGACGTCATTATTAGTACATACGGCTTTGTATATGCACAGACAATGGGAAAGCCAAGAATGTTGTTTATTCGCAATTTTTACGTAGTTTGAAACACATATATAAATCTATCTATATTGACAGGTGGGACACAGGGACACAACTACAATGGCGAATAACTAATATGGCACGTAACGACTTACGCGCGCGGGGGGGCGCGAAGCGCCCCACCAACTAGGTGTTGGGGTGGCGCCACCCCAACAGCTAGTATATATATATATATATATATATATATATATATATATATATATATATATATATTCACATATATATATATATATATATATATATATATATATATATATATATATATATATATATATATATATATATATATATATATACATCGGAGGCTTGGGGGGTGCGAAGCGCCCCCACCAACAAGGTGTTAGAAGATAGATATATGTTTTTGACTACGTAAAACCTGTGAATATACAAAATTCGTGGCTGTCCCATTGTCTCTGCACATACTTAGCCATATATACTTATAATGGCGGCATATGCAAACGCTATTTTACAAAGAAACAGACATATATATATATATATATATATATATATATATATATATATATATATATATATATATATATATATATATATATATATATATAACAGGTGGGACACAGGGACACAACTACAATGGTGCGTAACTAATATGGCGCGTAACGACTTACGCGCTCGGGGGGCTTGTTGGGGGATTGTGGCGCGAAGAGCCCCACCAACTAGTATATATATATATATATATATATATATATATATATATATATATATATGTATATGGGAGGCTTGGGGGTCTCGAAGCGCCCCCACCAACGAGGTGTTAGAAAATAGATATATGTTTTTAACTACGTATAACTTGCGAATATACAACATTCTTGTCTGTGGATATATTTAGCCACATATACTTATAATGGCGTCATATTTAAACGCTATTCTTACATACAACTTATTTTTATATAGAGAGATAGAAAGATAGATGTACATATACAATACCAATCAACTATGTAAAACTTGCGAATATACAACATTCTTCGCTGCCCCATTGTCACTGCATATAAATAGATTGTCAGGTTTACCAACCCTCGAACATGCAACAGACAATTGCCCATGGGAAAAAAATCTTTATTAAGATCTATACCGCATTTTTCTAATGATTGCCCTTGAGCATTGTTGATGGTGATTGCAAATGCTAAACGAATTGGGAATTGCAATCTTTTAAATTGAACAGGCAGATCCGTTGGAATCATGGATATGTGAGGAATCACCCACAAAAGGCTCTGTCAATATTGTTGCCTCTATTACGTTTTTCATTGTTTTATTTACGGCAAGTCGTGTGCCATTGCAAAGCTTCGGTGGGTTGATATTTCGTAACAATATTATTGATACGCCTATTTTTAGTTGTAGCACGTATAGTGGAAACCCTGGGAGATCCAGAGAATTTTAAAATTCAGATGGATAATTAACCGCTTCATTTGGTTCCAGAACTGTGTCGACTGAACTTGTAAGGACTGCCTGGTCTCGAATCTTGGTCAAAACAGTATTGTTGATTTCGTGGATGTCTTTATTCTTCGCCGCCAGAATCGCTCGTTCACTTAGCCATTTATGATTTTTATAATTGGTTAGAATATTTGGAAATACTTTTTCAGCCAACTCATTTTTGGACGTCACTAAATTACAGAATTGTATACGTCCTGAAATTGAGGCTAATGGGAGATTCCGTTTCCAATTGCTAGCAATTAATCTGAAAATGTTTGACCAGAGTCATCGTTTTTCAATCGGACACGCATATTTGTAGTTAATTTTAATGTCTTTACGTGTGCCCATAAATTAGAATTTTTCAGGCAGCATTCATTTCGTCTGCAGGGGTTGATCTAGGCATTATTGGTAATGCTTGCCTGAAATCTCCCGCGAGCAATATTAATGTGCTGCCGAAGGGTTTCGAATTTCCTCACAAATCTCGCAATGATTGCTCCAGAACCTCGAGCAATTTTTTGTGTGCCATTGTGCACTCGTCCCAAATAGCAAGTTTGCATTGCTGCAATACTTTACCCATCCTAGATGATTTGGAAATTTTTCACGTGGGAGTTTCTATCGAATACAAATTAAGAGGCAATTTCAAAGCGGAATGAGCAGTTCTTCCACCAGGCAGCAATGTTGTGGCTATTCCGACAGACCTTGGCATGTACTACGGTAAGTTTCATGTATAGTACCGTTTACAGTTCTCAAATACTCAAAGGACGTCGGACCGGTTACATTCACCAAAAGCAGGAGGAGAAAGAAGCATTCATGTCGATTGAGGTGAATGGTGTAGAGTCTTCCTATCATGGTATCTTTGAAGATGGTAGGTTGGGCACCGAATGACTTACCCTGTTTTCGACGTTCAAATGATTTATTTTTAGCATTCCACGTGTAATACGAAGGCACTTCAGTATACAGGAGAGTTTTGCAAAAGAATCATTTTGGCATAACGAAAAGAAAGCAGATGACGTTGTATCCGGTGAATTCATGGCTCTTTGTTGCACGTTGGATTCCGAAAAATAAATACGTTGACCATTCTGTAAATGCACCGCTAAGTGAACAACAGCTGGACTTCCCTCGTGTATTGGAAATGAAAGAATTCGCCAAACAGCTTCATTACTGCTTATGTATCTTACAACCTGATATTTTACGATTTCATCGATATCACTGATTTCGGGCTGCAAGCCAAAAACTGCCATGTCACTGACTTTGTTGACGTATTTACACATCAATTTGATTGCCTTCACGGAGTTACAATATTCAACGTTTATGTGTACATTAAATGTTTTTGATAATAAAGGGGAATATGGAATAACCCACTGGTTATCTACTTCGATGGTGGTAACGTTATGCTTTTTTATTATTGCTGCTTTACCACCATTTTCAGTAGATCTTCTTCATTATTTTTGGTAACTATCATTGCCAGTAATTGTGTTGGGTACTAAAAGTCGAGGATATTGCTTTGTGCACTTTCCTTTGTCCATGCATGGTAATTTTTCGTTCAGTGCACCGCAAGGTCCATTTGTAATATATTTTTACAGAGTTAGCAATATCATTATCATTGTTAAAAGTAGTCCATCGACTCTGCGAAAGGGCCATTGCCTATATATCTTTCAAACAACGAGTAATATAGAAATTTTTGATTCTCATGGTCAACCATGTGTATTCTACATACCTCAAATCAAAAACTTCTTTGAAAGAAAACTATTGTTAGAAATCGGAAGTGACAGCAAAATTTATCATCAAAAAGCTGGGGTTTTCATGAATCACCATATTTTATTTCTCGATGTCGTGACTATACTCATCATAAATTTCTCAACATTTATATAGATAATTCTTCGTTAAATGACTTCGTAGTAGAAAATACTCTGCCTTACCTGCACAGTATTGATTTCAGTGTCCCATCAATAAAATGTTTCAATAATGTTTATAATTTTCTTTATCGTATTTTCTTAGATTTCTTCTTCTCCGTCATTTAGGTGGTCATCAGCAACGATTAGTGGTTGCAGATCATTGTTATTCAACTTCTACTGATATATATGTGCAACGTCAGGGTTATATTTTCCAAGACATAATGTAGCTTCATTTTTATTATATCTCTTTATGAAATCCATGATGTTACTATGATTTATTCTGTAAAATTCACATGTTTCAATTTGCTTATTTGAAGTAATGTCACAAATGATATTCTCATATGATGAATCACTTTTTGTAAGAGCCAAAAAAAAATCACTAGGCTTATTGTCATAACTACCACTGTCTTCACAATTATGACGTAGAAACCATTCTCTCTCGTTGTCTTGGCCATTAAAACGTGGTTTAAATTCTTCTATTCAAAACAAATCAATGACGATACCATTCGCTTAGAATCCGACAGAAATCATGTTTATGGCTCTTTCCAATCATATTATTGTAAGTAACCTCCCATTGATCACATTTACCATAGTGAAAATTGGAACATAGGTAGCCTGTATGGTTAGATTCACAAAGTAATTCAAGACAGGAATGACAATACTTAATTTTTACTTCATTTCCTCTGTGCAATTTACAAGGCTTTCATAATTTACACTTTACGTTATAGTCATCATTACTAGTGCAGTTCTTACATGGAAACCATCTGCCCAATGTATATAAAATATTTGACATGTGTAGAACATTTTTTCACTGTGTTGATTTTCACACCATACTTCTAGGGAGAGAGAGAGGAGTAATCGAGTCACGTTAAAACCAATTATTTCTTTTTGGACATGATTTTTTATGTTATTACAAAAAATACACTAAAAAAAACATCATGAAAACTTGAATATTCTTAGGTAGTGTTCAAAAACACTACCTGGGTTAGGTAGTGTTGCTTGAATATAATGTGATGCTAATTACTGGGGAGTCAAAGGAGTGCTTCTTAAGAAAAACTGACCATGCCTTGCTTTACCAAATTGGCAAGGCATCCTAAAAGCTAAGGCTATTTATCCCAAGGCATCGCAGGATTGCTTTTGAGCAGTCAATGTCACAAGCCAGGGAACTCCCTCAATAGACAATGGAGATTACATTTTCAACTGGTCCACCTTTTATTGTCCACTGCACGGCTCTTTTAGGAGGACATTTGGACATCTGAATAACCTTGGTTTGGGTTATATTAACTATCATCCCAAAAGTCTTGGCTGCTGAAATTAGTTCAAAAGCTGCAACTAGACGCTTTTAGCTGTTGACTTTCAGAATATCCTCTTTGATGTCTGTGTCTGATATATCTATCAGTCAATCCATCATCGATAATAATGACAAAATTTGATAGGTTCATTGATTCATTGGTTTAGGAGCATTATTGCCTACGTCGTGACTCAGCCAAAAGGTAATCAGGAAACGCTTGTAGTTTAAAAAAGTAAGGTAAAGGTAAAGGATACAGCATTAGACTTTACAGTCCGTACCGGCGCTGCTGATCTCCGTTTCTTGGCCCTTCATCCAGGAAGTGCAATGGGGGGTTGGGGGCCAGCCATCCTGTGCTTTCGCACACCCTTCCTGTTTACCTTCCCCAGATTTTTCCAGGTACCCATTTAGAGCTGGGTCGACTCTGGCTAAGCTTACAGAGTCACGCCACTGACCCCCGTCCCAATCTGAAGAATTGGGTACAGTAGTAAAAAGTTTCTTCAAAAATGACACACATCATAGCGCCTTGTTTTGGAAGTTTCCAGTATACCAGAGCAGTTTTCTCATCAGCTCGTCACAATACGCTAAATATTTGTCTTTGCACGAAGGTGGGGTGACGAAGAGAGGTTTTGATTAATATATATAAAAACATTTAATGGAGAGCAGAGGATTTGTCTGTATGTACACTTATATACATTTAATATGTTCCACTTCATGGTTCTACAAAAATCGTAGAAGAGATTTCAAACCATCAATGAGAATTATTTTGTGGCAACAAGCCATGATTTCAAAAATAAACGTTTGTATCATTACTTGTTCGGGAAACTCACTTCTTTGTTCAAGACTCATTACAAAAAATTGCAAAAAATTGTAGCATATTCGCTTAAACTTTCATTGAGAAAATACTTAGTTGATGCACTAAGATATTTTTTTTTATAAAAGCTGCTTCTCTTTCAATTTTGGTACGCTAACAAGCCAGTAAACAAATTTATCTGAAAGTAAATGTTACAGGTACGAGACACAATTTTGTTTTACATGGGCGTTTTTGTGTGCACGTTAGTTACAACAAACTACTCTATGGATTTTAATGAAGACCAATACATTACTACCAAACTAGCAAATGACCATGGCGTTGATACTACATTCTTTGTAAATAAAAATGATGGTGAATTTCTTGATTCGACACATCAATGGATTACTGAAAACGCTGCAAGAGTTCAGTACCCAAAACCAGTAATTTTCTATTCACCAGAAATAAAAATAGCAACTACATCACGACAAAATTATAAATATGGAGAGAAAAAACGGCTGAAAGACGTTGAAGAGACTTGGCTTAAACATTTTCCAAATATAAAAATTGTCAAATTGAATTTCAAAGAAGTTATAATGAGCAGTGTATTAAAGCCGCTATTTGAGCAGATGAATGAGACTCATCATTCTTATGTCGATCATATATCTGATCTATTAAAATTTCTTTTGCTTTTCGAACGAGGCGGTACTTATCTAACTGAAGAAACAGTATTACTGCAATCGACAGCAGATCTCTCCCCGTTTCTTATGAAAGATATTGAAAGTGGTCCAATGAAGCTCCTTAAGGGTAGTATAGTGCTTAATAAAATGCTTAAAATATTTAGTAACCAGACTTACAATTCTCAATATTGGACAAATATCAAGAATGATATTTCAAAAAGGGTTATTGAGAACTGTTTTGGTGTATCTCCAAAATTGGCCAAATATGATGAAGCTTGGCCTCGTTGTGATGAAATAAAAGTGCTTGACCTTGATAAAGTTTGTCCAGTTTATTGGAGAAAATGGGGAGATTTCTGGAAAACAAACCATGGGCCAGTTATAGTACCTTTAGGTGAGAATGCGTTTGTTACATCAAAAAAGTGGTTGAATATCCTGCAGCAATTCAAAAATAACCCACAATACACAAAAGTCACGGAGGCCCGTGACATATTATTTAAAAGAAACAATCCGTTTTATAACTTCATTAACCGTATCTAGTTCCTTCATCCATAGGTAAAAATCCGGCGATCGTGAGAAAATGACAAAATCAGACTTGCTTATGAACCAAAATTGGATGAAGATTTATTAGCTTGAAAAGGAAAAGAATATATGGTGAAATCTTTGGTAAATTACAGACGCCGGATGGACTGTGCCTTTCTCAGCAGGGATTGTTATATTTGTAACTATATCATATGTCCAAAGGTAGGACATAGTATTGTTTAGTTCTGATGTAAATAACAAGACCAGCATCCTACGTCCAGTTTTTTGACGTTCTTACTTAATACATAAAAAGTACATGAAAAGTTCTTCATTAATACATAGCCGCTAATTACAAGATAACTCTACAGTTAATTATTCCCCTGAGACCTCTATTGAATGTACTGGGAAAACAGTCTTAATAACTTTAAAAAGCTCTCCTCAAAAGTAGCAAATTTGGAAATAATACAGGTTCAATCGGTACCCTATTATGAAGAAAGTTACTTTAATAGTTTTGAGTGCCAAGCTTTTTTAAACCCTGGTTGCCATAAATTGTTGTTTTATCAGTAATTTTTGTAGGGCTTGACCAACAAAAGATGAAAGCTGAGCAACATTTGGCTAGAATAAAACCTATTGATAGGGATTCGAAGGCAATTCCTGTTTCATTAAAAGTAGTTACAGATTTTATAAGTTTTGAAGGAGATAGTTTACGGAAAATTTTTTGAGAATTCTTGGGGGTCTCTTGTTTAGGCTTTGATATTATTCTTGGTTGCGGTATACTCCAAGTAATAGGCACGATTGATTTCCGGACCAACACATTGACTTTCCTGGGTTGTGAAAATGATATGTCGATTAGTCCATCTTTTTCTGGTAGCGTAGTGATGCATAAGAGAATAGTTTTTAGACCAATTCTCAATTAACGCAGCAGAAGTTCTTTTTACGTAGAAGAAAACGTTACCTTTACCTGACGGAATGACGGTCATCACAAAACCTGCTGATAAAAGTTCAGAGTTTTGTTTGTTGTTGCTTTGCTTATGAAATATAAAAGCATTTTTTCAGTCAATGCATATGATATAGGTAACAACAGTTTTATGGAGTTTAAAGTAGATATTGACAAAAGTTTACCACCACATTAGCCAAAGTCCTTTAATTTGCCACTGAAAATAAAGGAGGTTCTGCAGCAGTATATTTATGCGGTGACAAACATAGGTATTATGAAAACTAGCAGAAGTGATTATTGTTGCCTTATATTCCTTATTGCAAAATCTCAGGAGAAAATACCTTCTAAGCATGAGTGGAGTTTGAAAACTCAAATGGTTATGTATGATAGTCGGGAGATTAATAGTCTAGCTAGGGACAGAGCCTCCCCTATTGGAAGGATCTAGGATGTACTGAACCACCTTAGCCCAAAGAGAAATTTTAGCATTATCGATTTAAAACAGGCCTTTTTCAATGTGTCATTGGCAGAAGAAAGCCAACAATATTATTCGTTTACCGGACCGCATAGTGTGTAATATGTGTATCGTAAGCTACCTCAAGGTAGTAACGTGAGTCCTAAGGCGTTATGTCAATGGGTTTCAGTTCATTTCAGTCGCCGGAAGTGAGTATCCTGGGGATTTAGAAAAGATTTTCCCAGATCGTTTGAGTGTGATGTGAAGAAAGTTATAAAGAAATGTGAGTTTTGAAGATAATTTTGAGCTGCTTGGTTTTTCTGTTCCTTCTCGGGGTATTTCACAACTGGCTAATAAACTCGACAGTATCCAAAAGATAAGCAGGCCTCGTACTGTTAGTGAATTGCGTAGCTTCATTAGATTGATCAAGAGGTACAAACTATTTTTATTGAATCTATTTGATTTAGTTTACCCTCTAAATAAGCTTTTGAGGAAAGTAATTTCGTTTGAATAGGGCCCTGATTAGGAAGAGAGTTTTTTTAATTTAAAAAAAAGAGTTGAGTAATCCTTTGACAATATTTTTGTCGTTCCCAGACTATTCCAAAAGTGACTTATATTGCAGTTGAGACACATTTTGTTGCTTGTGGGGCATTGCTCATGCAAAAGATTGACATGGATCAAATTAGGAAACTTTAAAAGATTCGCCATTCTTAGTACAAGAACTGTCGGGGATGTCTGTAAGACGGACAATAAACGGCCCTCTCATAAAACCTACAAAGAATTCAAAAACTTTCTTACGGTTGGATCCTGTTTTTCAGAAGATAATTGGTATGATTAAAAAAATAACTATTTTAACTAATCTAAAGACGAAGAACAAAGCAGCATTATAGCTTCCATAAACGTCTGGGTAAGAAACTTTTGGTAGGTAAAAATAGTTTAGAGTAACCAGTAAAGACAAGTCAGTTAACGAGAACAACTAGAAAATCAAACACTATAAAGGTAAAGCTTTATAATTCTGAAGCTTTTTGCCTTCCCTAGGTTTATTTACCCAAACGCTGAAAGTTTAAATTTTGATGAAGTGGCTGAGTTAGAAAGTCTAGCTCTGGCAACAAAGGTATCTGTCGTAATAGTTTCTGAAATTTATCAACAAAACCCGGAACTCCTGAAAATAGGTAGTTTTGATGAACTTAAAAAAATGCGACCTGACCACCCACTGGGGAAAGAAAGGTGGCGGAGTTCTTATTTATGCCCATGAAATCATAAGAGCAGCTAGACGATCGAAATAACGTGGGTCATTCTAAGACCACGACGTCTCCCCCGGAAATTCACTGGTATTGCTCTCTGCGTGTATTATTACTCACCGGGTCAGATGAGTGAATATCGCCAAACATTCGTAGAAAAGCTGCAACTCTTTTCGGATTTCGTTTGGGGCAAATACCCATCATGCGGAATTTTCATGATGGGTGCCAATGAGTTAAAGCTTAATCACCTGGACGCATGAATCGGCCTTAAGCAGGTCGTCAATTTTCCCACAACCAAAGGCGGTACGTCTCTTGACCGAATTTCCGCAAATATGCGCGAATTTTAAAACATACCTACGACCGGGGCTCCGATTAGAAGAAGTTATCACTTTTCTCTTTAACTTAACCCCACCAATTCCATTAAGACGATTAGACTGATAGTTACAACTGTAACTATCAGTCGACCAATCACAGATGAGGGACTTGTGACTTTTGGCCAGTGGTTAAGCTGCGAGAAATGGGAAACATTTCAAGATACTAAAAGTAGTAATGAAAAAACTACTATTTTGCAAGAAACTTTGCTTCAAAATTACACGGCCTTTTTTCCTGAGACGTCAGATCGGCCATAAATTACACAAAAAGAAGTTATGAAAATGGTAATGGAAAAAAAAGGGATTTTCTGTCATGGTAATACCCAACAAGCCAACAGTTTGAAAAAAAAAAATAAGAAAAGTCACTCGAAAACACGCGAACAACTATGTAGAACGTGAAGTTAGTCATCTGAACAAGTCCAAACGAAACCAGTGGTAAAACCGAATCAAAAGGATGACAGGCAATTTTGAAAAAGGAGTCGATTTTGGCATTGATGAAGAAAACGTCGTAACAGCCAACTCCTTCAATAAACATCTGGGTAACATTGTGCAATCCCTCCTGCCTTTGCTGAGCGAGGAAGTACCCAACCCTTCTGCTAAGTCTTTTGATTTCTCTTTAATATCAGAGTCCCAGGTGGTTTTTTAAATTAAAAAGGCTTCAAAGAACAAGCATTACTCTTGTAGATATTCCCGTCCATCTCATCAAAGCATTTCCAGATTATCTTAGTGGCCCCTAATACTCCTTTTTAATCGGGTGACAAAAACAGGTGAGTATCCATCAATTTGAAAAACGGGTTCATCACACCAATACCAAAAAAGATGCGCCCAATGATTTTCTGAGTGTCCGACCGATCACCATGACACCCATTTTTAGCAAATTGTATAAAAGTTTTGTTGCAGCATGGCTGAAAAACCGTATTCTGGAGAAAATTGATCGGAGGTAGTTTGGAAATATGGTGAACACGTCTATATCTCATTACTTGACGGTATTTTACAAAAAATCGATGAACAAGATTCTTGGATTAATCTTATTGCAATAGACCTAAGAAAAACTTTTGATCTAATTTGCCACAATATTCTTGTAAAAAAAACCTTCTTTGACTAGGTGTGCACTCATTCCTTGTGGGTTTAATTGCTACTTTTCTTTCTGGTAGATGTCAACGGACAAAACATAAGTCCACCCACTCCGACCCATTGCCCAATTTTTTGTAGACTTCTCAAAGGTACCCTCTTGGGACCATTTTTTTTTTCTTGTCATGATAAATGATTTGGCAACAACACTGGATGACCTCTGTAAGTACATCGATGATCTGTCACTCATGAATGTTGTCGAAAAAACCTCCCAAGCAGAGAAGGCTTACTAATGAATGATATATGTCAAGAGGCAAAGGTGGAAAAAATGACTGTCAACTTTGACAAATCTGTTATTTTAGTCATTTCTGTTTAAAAATCTACGCCAGTTCTTAACCCGCTTATTCCCATCACCAGTCACGTGACCGAAATCAAACTTCTTGGTGTTCATATCACCTCGGATCTGAAGTTAAATGAACATGTTGATGGTATCTTAAAAAAGCCAATTTGGCCATCAGGTCTCTGAAGTTGTTGGCTCTTCATGGAATCCCTTCACCACACCTCCTACGCATCTATTTCTCTTTTATTAATTCCGCACCTTAGTACTGTTGTCCTGTATGGTATTTCGGGCTGACTAAGGAACAGTCGGACCGGGTTGAGAGGGTGCAATACCGTGTCCTCCTAGTAATCTCAAAAGCCCCAAAAGTACCGTACAATATCCCTTCTTAATCAGTTTCAACTTCAAACCCATAGCTCCTATCGTTTAAAACTCGCACTATACTTTGATAATAAAATCCTGTCCAACCCTAGAAACAGTGGCGCCATTTGGGGGAGGCAGGGGGGGGGGCCATGGCCCCCCCCCCCGATTTCTGGAGGGGCCCAATTTCAACCACGTAATGCTTTGTTTATTCGTCCTTGTTCTACTTTTTTCTCTTTTTTTACCGTATTTCTACTGTGAATTATTACTAAATAGCAAATTCAAGATACTCGACGATTATTGCATTTCAAGAAAGTATCCTGTTGTTGCCGTTCTCCCTAATTAATTTATGGTCACCCTTTTGGCAGGGGTTTGTAAAGTCCTTTCTGGGCTCGGAGTACTTCTGTGACATTGAAGTCTCTCTAGTGATTAATGAATCCCGTCAGTCGGGTATCCAGACCAGGGTGTCATTCCAGTTTTGTATTTAGTTTCTCGTTACCCTTCATCAAATAAAGAACCGTGAATAAATAAAGAACAGTGTTGAGTTGTGTTCAAGTTCAAATCGGATTATTGAAACATGAGTTCATCCGGTGCGAGCGGTGCAAAAAAAAGGAAAATAAAAGCCCAAAGGAAAGAAGAAGAAATAAAGATGCAACGACGATTGGCTTCGTTTTTCAAACCGACAGTAAGTAAATCTACCACATTTTAAATTTTGTTTCGTCGACCAATCTTACTGAACGAACCAGAACAAGAGCTACGAGCTCATATGGCACTTGTTACGAGTAGGCAGTACAACAAAGGAGATGAGCCCGTCACAAACCACACAAGCCACCCCAAAAATGCGGTTCGGAGCTAGAAATAGAATATGCAGTTTCACTCAAGTCGGTGCATTTTTGGCATCGCCTCGGATCATCTGGAGCAGATGACTGTTGTAACTTCCAAGTTTCAGCACAATAAACCTATTCGTTTAATCCCCAGACGTGCAACACGGTTTCCGGTACCTCCTTCCAGCTGCCCCTTTCGCGGCCGAATCTGGCTATGTTAAATCAAAACGAGTTCAGAAGATATCCGGAAGACTAAGAGACTATTTGACGACAACAACAATTGGAAAGCACAACATTGACTCCGAAAGCACAACAACGGAAGACAAAATGCGGAGAGAGTTCTACGAGGTTTTGGACAGAGTGTTAAATGAGTTTGAAGAGCGTTTTTCTGTCCAGCTGCCAGTGCTAGAAGCCACACGTTGCCTTAACCCAAAATCCAAAGATTTTATGGACTCAGATTTACTTCTTGTGATCGCGACATAGTTCGATCAGGCGGGAATCGATACTATGCAGCTGAAGTGTCAAGCTTTAATAGCTCGTGCATTTGTGTCGCAGCTTCCACAGAAACCGACAAACGCTTTAGATGTCTTCGAACGCCTCGGAGGATTGAAAGAAGCTTATTCTGAGCTTCTTAAGGTCGTCAGGGTAGTCCTCACACTCCCGCTCACAAGTGCTCAAATGAATGTTTTTTCTCTGTGTTGACGTTTGTGAAGGACTACCTCCGGACAACGATCGTCGACAAGCGAGCTTGTCGACGACTTCGCAAAAATGAAGCAAAGGAGATATCCATTGCTGAAGTAACTGTACGTACGTTTCTGATTTATACAGTAAATGTTCTATTTTGGTACTGTTTTTGGTCCCAAAATAAGCTGCAAAATGCGAACCCCAAAGGTAGTACGGTACCTAAAGGCATGTTTCAAAATTTTAAAATTTTTAAGGCTGGATGGGGGCCCAAAATCGATTTTTGGCCCCACCCCTAAGGTTGTCTGAAATGGCGCCACTGCCTAGAAACCGAATTATCCTCCCGCCTCAACATCAATCGGCAAGGGTAAGGCCAATCAGGTCCGTTGCAGAGCCTGTACCTGAACTTCAACCTGTGACCCACCATTTCACCCAGGAGCAAACCACTCCAATTCCCCAAAAAAAACATTCAATAATGGCTAAAATCTCTTATCTATTTAAATTCTTTATTTTACACCTAGTGCGCAAACCACTCGGCGAGGATGGCGTTAAAAAGAAAACTTAAGAGCTAAAACGTTGATCAGGCAACAAGCATTCTATTATATACTTATGATATCCAGACAGGTTCCAGACAGGGCAGAAACCATTTCAAAAGAGACAAAACAAAAAGAAACTAAAACCACTTTACCAGTATCGCCAAAATCAAAACCAACATCTTGGCTCCACTTGAGGTCCACTCAACTATCAAAACCATAAATATTAAGGCAAAATAGCTTTAATTCCCGCCGAAATTCAAAAAACTATCCATGTTTCTCAAAGTCGTAGGTAGTCCTGTGGTGGCGCAGTGGATTTGACCTTAGCTTGGTAATACGGGACCCAGAGATCGAATCACGCTACAGGAATGCACTGCAGGGCCGACACAGGGACCTTAGTAGTCAAGAAGCGTCGTTAATTCTTAAATAATAATAATAAATAATTAAGTCGTAGGTAAACAATTCCATGCATGGGGTCCTAGATGCCGAATAGAAAATTGAGATCTACGGGTAATAGCAAGCGGACGACGAATTATATCGGACTGTCTCGTAGAGTGTGTATGAATATCACTTCCTAATTCAAACGTACTTTTAAAACATGTTGGTAAACAATTTTGAAAATATTTATATATAAACAGGCTTTGATAAAAAATAATAAGTCCTGCTTAAGGCAAAATTTTGCATTCTATATACCTCTTTTGTACCGAGTCTTTATAACCTACACCACATAACACCCAAAGCGCTTTATTCTGCAGAACTCGAACACGATGGAGATGAGAAGAAAATGTACTACCCCAAACATTGCAACAATATAGCAGATAAGGATGAATTAAGGAATACTATATTGTTCTTAAAATATCTCTTGGGAAAATATACTGCAACTTTCTTAAAATGCTAACATTCCTAGCCATTTTAAGACTAATATAATCTATATGTTCTCTAAAGCTGAGACATTCATCAATTAAAACTCCTAGATATTTTGTACAATTTATTCTTAAAATACTCATATCAGCAATATTAAGTCGGTCTATCCAAGGGTACTAATTTGAGCTCCTACCATACAAGAAAAAGCAAGATTTACTATAATTCAAATTTAACTTATTAAGCTTCATCCAATTTTGTACAAACTCCAGACAAGAAATAATACGACTCAACAGCTGAATTCCTGTTCGTGCAGCCACAGTTATATGAGTGTCATCCGCAAAGCTGGGAACAATTACTTTTTCCCCGTCTACAAAATCATATTAAAAGCTCTACATAAATCATTTATAAAAATTAGAAATAACAGGGGACCAAGAACAGATCCTTGAGGTACTCCAAATTTAACACTACTGACTGAAGAAACATTATCTCCTAGTTGTACATATTGAGTTCTTTCTTTTAAAAACAAGGACAGTAATTCAAGAAATGGTCCTCTAAAACCGTAATTTTCTAATTTGGCAATGAGTATAAAATGGTCAACGCAGTCAAAAGCTTTTACAATATCAAGTAAAACAGAAGCGACTTTCATACCATTATCCAACGCATCATTCACAAAAGTTGTCAAAAATAAAACAGCATGCTCAGTAGATAAACCCTTCCGAAAACCAAATTGATTTGGATTAAAAAATGATTTACTCTCCAAAAATTCAACCATTCTTTTAACTATCAATTTTTCAAACAATCTAGATAATACTGGTAATAAAGAAGTCGGCCGATAGTTTCCTAATACATTTTTATCTCCACCTTTATATACAGGAATAACTTTTGCAATTTTAAAACAACTTGGAAACACTCCAGTCCTGAAACATTCATTAAATAAATGCACTAAATGACCGGAAATAACAGGGTAAATATACTTTAAAGTTTTAACTGTTACAAAATCAGAGCCTGAAGCTCCAATTTTTAATTTTTTCAATGTTTCAGAAAGCTCAGAAGCGTTGATTGGCTTCAAATGCGCTGAAACATCACTTGCATTCGATAAATATTTCTTAAAACTACCTTCATGCTCAGAAATAACTATACTTTGGACCAAATCCTTTCCCACATTAGCAAAATGACGGCATATTCTACCAGCAGTTGTACTATCATTATGTATACCGTCAGGAAATATACCATCATTATTAGGACTTGCGACGGATTTTATAATTTGCCATGTTTTTCTAGGGTTACCTTCACAAGATTTAAATTTATTACGATAGTAATCAACTTTGGCTTTACGAAGTAGTGCATTTAACTGGTTACTATAAATCTTGTATTCTGTTTTATCACTTACACTATTACTAGCCACACACATTTTGAACAAATATCTTCTTCTAATAATAGCCTTTAAAAGAGCTCGGGTGATCCATGGTTTCTTTGGAGTTTCTCTACGACGAGTTGTATTTATACAAATACTACAATCAATCAATAAACTATTTATAATTGAATACCAGTTTTGAAACTTAGCATTAATATCTAGTTCATTACTATTTAAAAATTCAAAATTACATTTCTCTAACATTACTTTATAAAGAATGAGCACATTATTATCAATGATCACTTTTTTATATCTATTTTGTGAATTTGAGCAGTACCTTTACTAAAAAAATTTTGAACACACAAAAATATCCCAAAATGGTCAGATACTTCCTTTATTATCACACTTGCATTATAGTAACTGACATTAGCAAAAATATTATCAATCAACGATGCTGAATTCATAGTAACCCTAATTGGGACTGTAATCGTAGGCTTCAACCCATAACTCAGCATAATATTTAAAAACTGGCTAACTTCTGTATTAATAAACAAATTCATTAGGTCAATATTGAAATCACCACACACAAATATAGGTAAGTTTCTACTCTTAATCATGTCCAACTGTTCTTCTAGTAACATAAAAAATTCATTAATATTACTCGACGGAGGTCTATAAACAACAACCAAATAAAACACCTTGGATTTCTTGCTAACCTCTAATACCAAGCTCTCAAATACAATTTCTCTATTAACCCTTAAATCATCTCTCTCTATAGCTAACAAGTCTTTTCTAATGTAAGCACCCAGTCCACCATGCTGACAAGTTTCCCTATTCTTAAGACACAATCGATAATTACCTATTTCTAATAAACTAGAATTATGATTCTGTAACCAAGTTTCAGTTAGAGTTAATATTCGAATTCCAGAAAACATACATTAGTACAGACAATGTCAGGCGAAAAACCCGAACTGACTGTTGGCGTATGTCCAATATGGATCTGTAAAAAAGTCTTGTACTTGGAACATGCTCTTCGGCTACCATACTAAATATTTTCCTAAAAGGCAGTGAAAGCAAGCAGGAGAGGAATTTGAAAGTAAAAACCAAGCTCAGTTCTTCGTCATTTCTAATGGCAAGTTGAACAAGACAAGGAATGATACAATTTTATATGTTGTCTTTTTCAGCATTACCAGTAAGCTCAAGGACCTCAGCAGTCAAACAATCCATCACTGCTTGCAAGGTAACACTTAAGATGAGTTAAATGCGCTTTAAATAATTTCGTCTTAGTTCATTTTTAAACACTATAGATAACTCATAAATTCTTTAGATTACTTGTAAACTTTTTTGACCGGTTATAAATGCTGTAGATTATTCATAAGCGCGTTTGGCCACTTGTAAAATCAATACATCACTTACTTGATCACGTGAAAACGGTTGATAGCTTATAATAGCTCTTGAATACTTATAAAAGCCAGGAATTATTATACATGCTTTAAAATCTTTATAATCGCTTTAGTTCGCTTATAAGCGCTTTAAAACACTTATAATACTGAGGCGCATTCGAAGCTCGAGATTACTTATGAACACTTTTTATGATTTCTTACAAAGGCTAAAAATGATTGCTTTTGGTTGCTTGTTAACACTCATGAACACTTATCAAGGAGGCACACTCGTGCCTCTATAAAGAGGCGACACACGACAATGTTAAGCGATCTTCGGTTCCAGTGGTCGCAGAGGAATGGGGAGGGATGCATTTCGTAGCCCGAGCTCCAACTAAGAAACCTGCAAAATTTCATCCCCCTCCAACTTTTCCTTCATGGGGAAAATCTGGCCGAAAGTTTCGACCCGTCAACCCCAGCCACCCTTTAACGTTGTCCGATCGGGCTGAAATTCACAAGTTAAGGTCCCCTAGGGCCCAGGAGCTTATCCGCGAAATTTCAGCTCGATCCGATAACTCCTTCCCTGTTTTCCAGAAACCACGCATAGCCACTTAAAATTCATTTTCTTTTTTTTTTCTCGACGCCTACAGGTCACATCCGACATCGGATCTGGGTGTACGAGGACTCATTCGATGCGGAATTCTCCGAGTAAGTGCCCTTCAAAGTTTCGTAGGAAAATCTTAACCCCCCGAAAGTTTCGACCCCCCAACCCCACCCCCCCCTTTTAACGTTGTCCAATCGGGCTGAAATTCACATGTTAAGGTCCCCTACGGCCCAGGAGCTTATCCGCGAAATTTCAGCTCGATCCGATAACTCCTTCCCTGTTTTCCAGAAACCACGCATTAGCTACTTAATTAACGCATTTCTCTCCATAAGAGCCCATGTTAATTTGAAATTTTTAAAAGTTATTGAGAAGTTATATTCACAGACATGTAAGTGATTAGCTCAGTCGGTAGAGCGTGGGACTTTTAATCCTCTGGTCAAGGGTTCAAGTCCCTTACGGGCGGTTTTTTTTAACAACATCAAAATAAAAGTGTATAATTTTGATAACACCTGGACAGCTTATCAATTGAGAGATAACAGAATATTAGCTTCTTATGAGCAAAAGAAACATTTCGGTCATTCTATCTATTTTTTTTTTCTATTTTATACAATGATTTAAAAGCGGGGGGGCGGCAGCCACCCAAGTTCCTCTCCTTATTCCTGTACGAGGAGTACAGGAATTATTAAATTACATCCACCATGGATTGTAGAAAAACGTACAGAAATAATATGAAAAAAACTTCGTTTTCTTAAAGAGTTAAAGAGGCTGCGTCCCAAAGTCGAACCTTAAAACGTACAGGAATTAGAAGAGGCAGTTGGGGGGCTGCCGCCCCCCAAACCCCCAGCTTTTAAAGACTCTTTTGTACAGGTTTTTTGTTTTTTTGCTAACCCCCCGCTCTTGGCTTCGGAAAAGCCCTCTTTTAATTAACAAAAAATTGAAATGAATGAATAATGGAATAACTTCGAAAAATGTTAAACACAAGAGGACAGGGGAACCATTGCGCCGAAACTAGTAATTAGTAACAATGAAGCCCCCCAATTCCTGTACGTTTTAAGGTTCGACTTTGGGACGCAGCCTCTTTAACTCTTTAAGAAAACGAAGTTTTTTTCATATTATAAATGCTTTAGACCGATTATAAGCACCATTGATCAGTTTTAAACGCATTAGATCACTTATCAACACTTTAGATAACTTATAAACGCTTAAAGGTAACTTATAAGTGCTTTTGATGACTTGCAAAAACTTTAGACCCCTTATAAAGGCTTTTGATCCCTTAAACAGGTTTTGTATAGCTTATAAACGCTCTAGTTTTCTTATAAAGGCTTTGAACACCTATACGTAGCCTACACAATCTCTATGAACGCTCTATATCACTTACAAACTCTTTAAAACACACATAAATACTAAGGAACGTCTAAAGCATGATATCACTTATAAACACTTTGGGTTACGCTACTGATCACAATTGATCTCTTATAAATACTTCAAGTCTCTTATAAATACTTCATATAATAAACAAAAAAAGTTTTTTAAATGAAAGTAAGGAGCGACTTTAAAACTTAAAACGAACAGAAATTACCCCGTATATGAGAAAGGGCCCCGCTCCGTACGCTAAAGTTTGACTCTTTCTCTTAACTATACTTTTTAAAACAGTAAAAAACTTTAGCGTAAAGAGCGGGGCGTTGAGGAGGAAAAGCCCCTTTCATATACGGAATAACTTCTGTTCGTTTTAAGTTTTAATGTCGCTCCTTACTTTCATTTAAAAAAACTTATTTTTTGCTGTTGAATTTCTGGACGTTTTTGAATTAATGCATGTTTTGATCTTGGCTCTCCGAACATAAATAATTAAAACGAAATTTGCATATTAATTTTTTTGGCTAAATGGCTTTTTCATAGTTTTAATCGGAAGATTTTGAGAAAAAAGGAGCGAGGAAGGAGGCCTAGTTGTCCTCCAATTTTTGATTACTTAAAAAGGCAACTATAACTTTTGATTTTTTACGAACGTTTTCATAAGTAAAAATATACGTAACTTACGAATTAACTTACGTGGCGAACTTCTGTATTCGTATGTTTTTATTGCGTATATGAGGGGGCTCACTCGTCGATACCTCGCTCTTTACACTAAAGCTTAAATTTTGTCCCAATTCCTTAAGAATGACCCCTGAATCACAAAGGCCGTAGAATAAGTAGTTGTAATTACTAAAAATACTTCAGCGTAAAAAGCGAGGTATTACGAGGAGGTAAACCCCTCATATGCGTTATAATGTCTGTTCGTTTTCAGTTTTAATGCTGCTCCTCACTTTCAGTAGAAAAAAAAATTCCATATCTATTTTTTCATTTTTTTTTTAAATAATGCTAGAAAATCCTGCGCCCCCTCCATTGAAAGTCTCTTCCCCGATGAGAAGCTCCTCCATGGAAAGATCCTCCCATTTAACCCCTCTCCTCAACTTCCCCTTCCCCTGAAAACCCCAATAAATCCCCCTGAAAACGTCATTTATAAAGATTGTATAGGTGTAAGTCTTTATAAGGGTTCTAGATCATTTAGAGGATATCTAAAACGTTTTTAAGTGATCAAAAATTTTTACATGCGATCTATAAAATCTATAAGTTGTCTATAGCGGTTATAGTACTATGAAAAAACATATCGAGAGGTAGATCCAAAAAATGGAAATTTACAGGCGTTTAGAAAGAAAATCACATTCATCTGTAAATGGAATTTTGAACAGTGATCTGTGGTTGGAAACTGGAAAAGACATATTTGTTTTCTATAAAACCTTAAGAAATGAGATAATGTATGAATCTAAACTGCTAAAGCAAAAGCCACGAAAAAACTTTCTGAGGTAAGGAGGAACAAAAGGGACAATTAAATCTATGGTTGGAATAAGTTCCTTATTTTTACTTTTGGAACAACTTTGTCCAATTGTCAATTTTACTTCGTTTTTCAAAATGGATACATAACTAAATTTGAATATAATTTAAAGAGAGTGCCTAATATCACAAAAAGGATTTGATATCCTTCCACAAAATAGTTTATAGTATTTCTGTGTTGATGGTATACCTGTATATAACCTGTATGAGTCTAAACCAGGGCTTCTTAAACTGTGGGTCGCGACCCCCAGGGGGGCCGCGAGTCTACTGAAAGGGGGTCGCAAAGATCTGATACTTTTCAATCATTACAAATAAAATTTTAAAATTAGTATACACACTACGTACAAATATAAATACAAATAAAAATCATACAAAATACTATTGTAGTTTTATTGTAACTTAAAAAAAAAAAAAAGCAATGCAAAACTGTTATGTAGGGCCTATAAATAAAAATATGGAAGTAGCATTTAAAATAATAAATACAACGCGCTCATCGATTTTCAACTGAACCTTTGACGTTGATGTCTGGCCGCCGGCGTCAGTGTTTGCAAGATAACTTAGTGATTAATAAGTACCCAGAAGCCGCGTCGCCTTACAGCTTACACATGCTGTTTGTACTTCAGTTTGGACTCAGCTTTGTCTTCGTAGTGACATGTGTGTATTTACTGTGTAATTTTCAGTTGGTGTTTTTAATTATTACGTTAAAGTTCAACTACATTTTGTTTAATTATTTATTATTATTTAACCATCATGGATAAATGGTTAATTAAAATTCCAACTAATAAGTCTGCCAAGCCGTCACAACCAAGTTGCAGTGCTTCAAATCCGACTTCTAGCAAAACAAAATAAAGAAAATAGGACGAATCATATTTGCAGTATGGCTTCACATGCTCTTCTCACAACAATGAAGAACAACCAGTGTGATTAATTTGCAAAGAAGTTTTGGCTGCAGATAGCATGAAACCGTCAAAACTGCAACGACATTTGAATAGTTAACATGCAACGTTATCAAAAAAGCCAATAGAATATTTTCAGCGTCTTTTGCAAACATCAAATAAAGAAAAGAACACTTTGGAGAAGTATGTTACTTTGAATGATAAATATCTATTGGCATCGTATGAAGTTTCGTAATTGATAGCAAAAACGAAAAAGTCTTTTAATATTGGAGAGCAACTTTTACTACCTGCAGCTATAAGAATGTCTGAAATTGTTCATGGAAAACAGTATGCTGCTGAAATTAGTAAAATTCCATTATCAAATGACACTGTGTCCAAAAGAATTTCAGACATTAGCAATGATCAATTTCAACAGCCTCTTATGAGGCTTAAAGACAGCTCAAAGTTTGCAATACAACTGGACGAGTCGACAGACATTTTAAAAATGGCACAGTTGTTACTTTTTGTAAGATATATTTATGAGGGAAGCATTCATGAAAATATACTCTTTTGTCGTCCTCTGGAAGGTCATACTCGTGGAAAAGATATATATATATATATATATATATATATATATATATATATATATATATATATATATATATATATATATATATATATATATATATATATATATATATATATATATATATATACATATATATATATATATATATATATATATGTAAAAGTAAATGAGTTTTTTGAAAAAGTAGGATTAAATTGGAAAAATTGTATTGGTGTGTGCACGGACGGTGCTGCAGCAATGACTGGACAAGATCTTGGTTTTGCAGCATTTGTTAAAGCTGGAAATGATCATATTACATTTACACATATTATGATTCACCGAGAGGCACTTGTTGTTAGAAAAATTGCACAAGAATTAAATACTGAAGTTAGGTGGCTATCAAGAGGTCGAAGTTTGAAACGATTATTAACTTTAAAAGATTAAGTTCTTATATTTCTAACAGAGCAAAATTCTAATTTGGCCGATTATGTTCACGATAATTAATGGCTTCTAAAGCTATTCTATTTGGCAGATATTTTTGATAAAATAAATGATATGAATTTATCAATGCATGGAGTCTGCGTCAATATGTTTATGTTGAAAAATAAACTTGAGGCCTTTGTTAAAAAAATTCTTATATGGAAGAACAGAGTGGAAAGTGGATCGCTCGAAATGTTTCCATTTACTGACGAGCATATAATTAGTTGCATACAATTAGCATATATAATATTTCAAAAAAAGATACTCCTATAACAAAAATTATAGTTAATTATTTGAAGGATATGGAAGTTTACGTGCATAGGTATTTTCCCAATGATATCGATACACTACAATGGATTTGTAATCCATTTTCAATTGAAATGGAAGAAATTAATTTTTAAACTTAAAAGCACAAGAAGAATTTGCCGAATTAGCAAGTGATACTACCTCGCGACTCAGATTTTCTCAAGTGCCTGTGCATGAATTTTGGATAGAAATCAAATCAGAATATCCCCTACTATTGGAAATGGCAATGAACAAATTACTGCCATTTTGTACAACATATTTATATGAATCAGCCTTTTCCACATTAACTTGCATAAATTCAAAATACCATTCAACTTTAATAAAAGTTGAAAATTTCTTACGATCTGCACTAACTCAAATTGAGCCTAGATTTAATTATTTGTGTAAAAATAAACAATCACATCCGTCACATTAATATTGTTTGATGTTAATAATACGTTTTATTAAAAAAATTGTTACAAAAGTTTATTTTTTCTATTAAATATCTAGATATAGTTTTATGTTTTCTTATAGAAAAATTGTTACAAAAGTTTATTTTTTCTATTGAATAAATATATATATATATATATATATATATATATATATATATATATATATATATATATATATATATATATATATATATATATATATATATATATAGTTTTATTTCATTCTATTTATTGTGTTTTATTGTGACCGATATCCCGTCAACGTATGTGAAATGAATGGGTGCGTATTCTTTAATCCTTTTTTATTTACATTGTAAAATAGTCCGATACTACATCTACATCTACGGTTAATATATATTTTATTATATGGAGGAGGGGGTCGTTTAAAATTTCCTAAGCTTGAAGGGGGTCACTATATAAAAAAGTTTAAGAAGCCCTGGTCTAAACAATTACAGCAAAAGCCGTGAAAAAAACTTTCTTAGGTAAGGATGAAAAAAAATGGACAATTAAATCTATGGCTGGAAAAAAGGTCTACTGAAACAACTTTTTGGGCTGTTAGCAAAGATATCACTTGCAGCAAAGACGTGGAAAGTGGAATAGCTAGCCTCAAGGTTTTTTTTCCAGTGTTTAAAAAGTTCGGATGAATATTTTAAAAATATGATGATAAAATGATGATTAATTAAAATTGATATAAAGAAGACTAGGCTGCCTAGACTAAGAGAATATAAAGATGAAAACTATGTATTAGGTAACAAAAATCAAACATGTGGATAGCTTGAGTTCCCTGGGTGGTATTGCTGGCAAAGATGTTGCATGCGTTGAAGACAAGGAAAGTCGAATAGCTAGCCTTACGGTGCTTTATCTACTGTTTAAAAAAAAGTTCGGATGAAAATATAAAAAATCTGACGATAAAATGATGATTAACTACAGCGCAAAATTAATTAAAGTGCCCCCTCCCTACTCAAACATTAACATAAAAAGCCCCAGATTCCACAACCGTATTCATTAGCGTTCATTTAAAGCACAATTAGTGTTCATTAGCGATCTGAAACGGCTACAGATGATCAAAGATGCTTATAATCGTTCTAAAGCAAGCATTTATAAGTAATCTGGAGTATTTATAAGTGATCTAAAGCACTTATAAGTAATCTAAAGTGTTCATGAGCGTTCTAAAATGGTCACAATTGATCACCAGTGCTTATAATCGTAATAAAGAATTTGCGTTAACAAGTGATCAAAATTGTTTAAAGAGACTTTTGGTAAGTAAGTAATCTAAGGTGTGTATAAGTGATATTACTCTTTAGATGCATGTTAGTGTCTTAAAGAATTTATAAGCAATCTAGAGCGTTTGTGTGATTTTTAAGCGTGTATTAGTGTTCAAACCCTTTATAAGCATTCTAAACCGTTTATAGGCTGTCCCAAACGTTTCAAGTGATCAAAATTTTCTTTAAGGAGTTGTAGGTGATCCAAAGTGTTCATTAGTGACCAAAAACGTTTACAATTGATTAAAAGTGCTATAAGCGTTTAAAAGAGTGCTTGTAAGTAATCCAAAGCACTTACAAGTGATATAAAGTTATTAATATAAACGCTCTAGACCACTTATACACGGTTTAGATCAGTTTTAAGTGTCATGAAAAGGATCAAACCTTTGGGGACCCCATATTAAATGTTCCCTTCAGAATTCACTTGTAAATATTTTATGCGGTTTAAAAGCGCTGTAGTATAGTTATAAACAATTTAGAATGGTTATAAATGCTTTAGCTTTAATCAACAAGCCTTAGCTTTAATTAATGCCTTATAAATGTCCTGTATAAATATTTCAGATTGATTATAAACGCTGAAGATTACTTATAGGCCCTTTAGATCACCTATAAACACTTTAAATCATTTATGAATGCTTTCAATCACTTTAAAAGCTTTAGATCATTAACAAATGCCATAGATGAGTTAAAAATGCTTTAGATCATTTATAAACGCCTTAAATAACTCATACATTCTTTAGATAACTTGTAAACTCTTTTGATAAATCGTAAATGCTTTAAATCATTTATACACACTTAGATCCTTTATACTACTGATAGGCTTCCTGAAAATCGTCGCTTTCAACTCTTTACCTAGTTTAAAATTTACCCTGAAAAATTCAATCGCTGGAAATTTTCATCCCCTTCGAAAATCATCGCTGTGGAAAATCCCACCAACAGGAAATTTGCCCCCCCCTTAAAAAAATGTAGGTATACTTCCCAATAATAAGGAAAATACGTAAACAGTGGGAAAAATTTGTATTTAAGTCTTTTCCAAGGGACTGTGGAGGGGGGGCAAGATATCTCCAAAGGCATAGTTATTCGGTCATTCAATTATGCTGAACAACATAGCTATTTCAAAATTCGGTCAGGCGATTTTGAGAAAAAAGGGCTGTGGGAGGGGGTTTAGATGCGCTCCAATTTTTGCCTCACACTAGCCTCAAGAGAAGATTCTCTGGTTGGGACCCCTACTCTTGAATATGCCAATTGATGCTCGCTTTAAGTTTTGACTTTTAGAATTAGAAATAACAAAAAAACTACGTATTTTTACATAATAAATTGTTTATGAATTTACGATTTGAATAATTAGTTCTTATACGAGACTTTTATCTCTTCAGGGTTTAGATCTTGTGACAGTAGACAAAAATTTTCTTGAATTTGATTATTGTTGGTGCCCCAAAGATATAGGTGGCTTTCGTTTTCTCCATTCTGATACAGAAAAGTTTTCACCAGATAAACATGGAAAGGTAAAAGGTTCCAAGGGTTTCACGCGAATCACTTTTTCCTACAACATTTGATTTATTTGTTTATTTTGCTACATTATAAACAAAAAACTGTTTTAGTTTTCTTTCTTTATTCAAAATGAAAACGTTTGTATAGAGTAATGTTAAACATATTAAATTATCAGTGACGTCAATTTTGGGAGGTGGGGTTTTCCTGCGTCCCTTAAATTTGAAAAACATGTTTCTAAAAAGTATCTTATTAAAATATCTTTTTAGGGATATTTTCAACGAAAAAAATAGAAAAAAACGACAAACTTATCCCCTCCCAGATGGTGGATTCAGGTGAGGGCGCGCCCACCCTTACGTAGTGATGGATTTGGGGCTGGGACTGCTTGTTCGGGTTGGCGGTGGTATGAAAGGTATTTTTTTTGTAATTGGTTTTCAACAATTCAGTTATTTGTAAGTTTTTAATTGTTAATACTATTTCATTTTGCAGACAAGACTGAAACAAAGTTTCAGTTATTTTGTGTGGTCTCTATCAGATTTTAATGATGACGTATACTACCTTAAAGTATTTAATTAAATTTTGATTTTTCAAAGGAATCTGTCCGTATTACCACAAAAGGCAACTGGGAGGCAAAAATCTTCATTTCTTAACAACAAAGAGGGGAAATTTAAAATCCTAACTTCTTTAGGCTATCGAAATGGTATTTCAGGATTGTTCTGTCACAATGAGGCGGAACAAATTTAATCTTTAAACAACTTTTACTGTTCAAAATATTTTTTTGAATCTTTCTTTGGCGCAGTGGAGAAGAAGTTGATATCTTTACCATTTTTGCCTGTCATAAAATTTGGGTTTGCTTTTTTTTTTGCGAAGCGGGGTGGTTTTTAAAACATTGTTGTTTTTTAGGAGATTTGTGTAATAGAAAGTAAATGGTTTGTCTAATAGAAAGTAAATGTGTGACTTCGACTTTTTTGACTTGACTTTGACTTTTCTTTAACATAATAAACAAAAATATAATTAACTATGCTAGGGAAAAACTTAGATTTTGCTTACGCGTAGCACTTAACTATATAAACATTCCTAAAGGCATCCTAAATTAAAAAAAAATAATAATAACTACATAAATGTTTCTAGAAGCATCCTGGACTCATTAGAATAACAATAATAAAAAAGAAAGAAAAGACAATCACCTGCTCTCAAAAACCCCCAGGGTAGAAACCACCATCAAAATACAACTCTATCCACCCCAACCCCTTCAACCCGCTCCTCCCTCCAGACCTATAGCCCATTCACAGCCCCCCCCATCCCCAAGAATAAGAAAAACTAAAAAGAAAATAATTCCCCAAGAAATACTACTTTAACTTTTTTTTTTAATTGTGAGAGGTGCTAAGCCGCCCTGACGCTCACTTGAAGCAAATTCTATTTGGAAGGACCAAGATACTTCAAACTAAAACTAGATCTCACTACTTTCAATACCCACAACCAAGTTATTACATCTTCTTGTATCAAACAGTTCGTGGTAACGAACTGTAGTAAGGAGCGACCCGGCTCAATAGTAAACGAAACTCTAAAAAACGGAATTTCGATGCTAAAGGATATATCAAAAGAATCGGATTTTTATGCTGATTTCAAATATATAAGTTTCATCAAGTTTAGTTATTGTCATCAAAAGTTACGAGCCTGAGAAAAATTGCCTTATTTTGGAAAATAGGGGGTAACACCCCTTAAAAGTCATAGGATCTTAACGAAAATTACACCATCAGATTCAGCGTATCAGAGAACCCTACTATAGAATTTTCAAGCTCCTATCTACAAAAATGTGGAATTTCGTATTTTTTGCCAGAAGACAAATCACGGGTGCGTGTTTATTCGTTTTTTGTTTTTGTTTTTTTTTTCCCAGGGGTCATCGTATCGACCAAGTGGTCCTAAAGTGTTGCAAGAGGGCTCATTCTAACGGAAATGAAAAGTTCTAGTGCCCTTTTTAAGTGACCAAAAAAATTGGAGGGCACCTAGGCTCCCTCCCACGCTCATTTTTTTCCCAAAGTCAACGGATCAAAATTTTGAGATAGCCATTTTGTTCCGCATAGTCGAAAACCATAATAACTATGTCTTTGGGGATGACTTACCCCCCACAGTCCCTGGGGGAGGGGCTGCAAGTTACAAACTTTGACCAATGTTTACATACAGTAATGGTTACTGGGAAGTGTACCGACGTTATCAGGGGGATTTTTTTGGTTTGGGTGTGGGGTTCAGGGGAGGGGGCTATATGGGAGGATCTTTCCTTGGAGGAATATTTCAGGGGGGAAGAGAAATTCAATGAAAAGGGCGCAGGACTTTCTAGCATTACTATAAAAAAAAAACAATGAAAATATAAACATGAAAAAGTTTTTTCAATTGAAAGTAAGGAGAAGCACTAAAACTTAAAAAAGAACAGAGATTATTACGCATATGAGGGGTTCTAAAAATACTTTAGCATAAAGAGCGAGGTATTTAGGAGGAGATAAACACTTCACTCTTTATGCTAAAATTTTTTTAAATAATTTCAACTATTTATTCTACGGCCTTTCTGATTCAGGGGTCATTCTTAAAGAATTGGGATAAAACAACGTTTAGTGTGAAGAGCGAGGTATTAACGAGGGGACCAACCCCCTCATATATATAATCAAAAATATAAGAATATAAAAGTTTGTTACGTAAGTTAATTCTTAAGTTACGTATTTTTTTTTACTAATAAAAACGTTCGTTAAAAATAAAAGATCTAGTTGCCTTTTTAAGTAACCGAAAAATTGGAGGGCAACAAGACCTCCTTCCCCACCCCTTATTTCTCAAAATCGTCTGATCAAAACTAAGAGAAAGCCATTTAGCCAAAAAAAGAATTAATATGCAAATTTCATTTTAATAATTTATGTACGGAGAGCCAAAATCAGTCATGCATTAATTAAAAAACTTTCAGAAATTAAATAAAAAAAACAAGTTTTTTTAAATGAAAGTAAGGAGCGACATTAAAACTTAAAACGAACAGAAATTACTCCGTATATGAAAGGGGCTTTTCCTCCTCGACACCCCGCTCCTTGCGCTAAAGTTTGATTCTTTCTCGCAACTCTACTTTTTAAAACAATAAAAAACTTTAGCGTAAGGAGCGGGGTGTTGAGGAGGAAAAGCCCCTTTCATATACGGAGTAATTTCTGTTCGTTTTAAGTTTTAATGTCGCTCCTTACTTTCATTTAAAAAAACTTGTTTTTTTTTATTTAATCATGATCATGAACAGAACTTCTGATACGGTAAAACTCATTAAAGTTTCCGAGACCAAATTTTGCACAAAATATAACCAATGAGAAGTTCGCGAGTGCACTATTAGAAGTGCGAACGTATTATTGGCTCACGGTTTGGATTTCGGTGAGCAAATGGTGACCACTTTACAGCCTATTTCCATCTAATTAAAGATTTGCGTTATATGACATATCGCCTCCTCTGTTCATCCTAAAACATTAAAATAAAGGCCAAAGTCTTCAGCAATATCTGAACTTTAATAAAGGTTTGTATAAGTGTCCACTTGAAACTAAGTATATGAGTCGAAATACTCCTTCAAAGGTCGGGGTAATCTTTTAAGATAACTAGATTTTTGAAAAATTGTTTATAAAAGAAGGCAAATAATTTTGTGATTTTTTTTTTTTCAAGCCAGTATAGATGGTTCTCTGAATCCTCAATTTTTATAAGCAGAATAGCATTTTGTTTTAACGTTCACAATCGAAATGATGAAAAAAAGTGGAAATTCACACCATTTGAGTTAGCCACAGAAACGGAATACAACAAGAATATTACTTCAGAATTTCTCTGCTTCTCAATACCAAACAGTCACAAAATATAACTATGTTTCTGTATAGAGATTGCACATATTTGTCCATAAAATTGTATAAACTGCTATATATACTGCTCAGAATGTTTATACTTATTTTGATACATGCCATCCAATCATGCTGTTACGAATAGTTTCTAGTATATCAAAATTTTTACAGGACAATTCTTTTAGTTAATGCTAAATACTAAAAGAATTTCTAATGAAAGAATTTCTTTTTAAAGGAATTTCTTAATACCTAATGCTAAAAGAATTTCAAATTCTTATTTTTGTGCTCAAGAGACAAATCGAGATTTAAACGTGTGAACTGAATATCTGAACATCTCAAAACTAAAACAAAATTAATTAGAAATCTACCCCAGCGTGAAACCCCGTAAATTTAAATCATTAATCTATACCAATGAAATACAAAAATAAGCAACACATAACTATTTGGTCTTTTTAAGGATATTTCAACTCATGTACTAAGTTTGAAGCACATACCTACATGCATCCTTATTAGAGCTCATATGTTTTTGACGATTTTTGTCTTTATTCGGATGTTTTAGGATGAATAGAAGAGGAAATACTAACGAAAAGCTCTAAACTGACAGGACCAGCCATTATAAACGTTCACCAAAATATTGAGGTAGATATTGACAGTGTAATAAATAGATATGGCAGCAGAGGAAATAAACAAATAGACTTTTTCTTATAAAATCGTGATTTCAATAATTTAAGCAAAATATATCAAGCTTTTAAAAGTGGAAAGATACGCTACGTTGTTATGAAGTGAAATTTTGATTAGTAAATTTTTGAGATTCCGTCCAAGTTGAAACTGTTCATTAAAACTCTATTGAAAAAAATGGTGAGGGTTTTAAGTTAATGCTTTACTGCCTATAGTTAAAACCCTCGTTCTAAATGAATTCTGTGTGTTTCAATCTCTTTGATCTATTTTTTTTTTTTGCTACAACCCTAAACGAACTAGTACTTAATGTTTAATACATCTTTTACGAATATGCAAACAAAGCGATATCTTTTTGTTATAATTTAAACATATACGACAAGTTAATATTTCACACAGCATTTTCAACTACAAAATTCTAATAATTATTTCTACGAAATAATCTCTGCTGATTTTGCCCCTCATTCGGCTTGTCGGCGTTTTAAAACGTGCCGAATTCCTTTTGTAAGTTCTGAAGGGTCAAGGTTTTCAATTAGGTGCCAAAAACATTTAATTTCCCAAAAATTGAAGCTGAATACCAAACCTTCAATTGGTTCATCCAGATTTTCTGTAAAGATGGAAATACTCAATATTGTTTAGTGACCATTAATGATGGAATATTAAAACATATTATATTTTTCTTTATGTGTCTGTTTACTTGTCTTTCACTAGTAATATATGCAGTTTCGACGCTTGTCATTGCAGTCAAATCAGTGAATTGCGGCAAAAGTTTGGATTGATGCGTTGCCAGCTTTTACTAACTTATCAACATACTTGGTAAATGTACAATCAGGCAAAAGCAAAACTCTGAAGGATTTTTTATGACAAAGCAGCTAGAAATGACGCTGAGTGGGGGGGGGGGGGGAAGGATTCTCAATGGCTTCTTTTAAGGGAAAAAACGTGATGGTATTCGATTGGGAGCTATTGAGAGTCAATCTATATTCTTTGTAATCGTAAAAGAAGGAGTCTAGGAAGTCATCACTGAACTGCTTTTCTATCACTTAATTAGCTATTAAATATTTAAAAATAAAACAGAGTTCATCTCCATTTTTGAATCATTCATCAAGATATGCTAGCACAAACTTGATCAGGCATATAAAGATAGAACCGGCAAGTTCGGCTCTTTGAAGGGATCAGCAGGTTATGTTAGTCATTCTGAGGTAATGTCCCCTTTAATCAATGGGCGTATGCACTGCATTCGTTTGAAAAAAAAAAAAAAAAAAAAACAGAAGTTGAGCTAGAGAACGTTTGCTGACACCCATAACTCTTATGATCGTGGCCGCAAGAAAATTAGTTATGAGGTCAAATACTTTCTGAAAGTCGGCTGAAAGTACAAGGTTGACATGAACTGCAACAGACCACAGAACTGAAAAAAAAAGGCTGCAGCGTTGATCCGAAACAAAATCAAAGTTTAATGCAAGAGCTACAGAATGGGACACCTTGTACGCATTTACTCTACTTACAAAATGTAAAAGATCCAGTAGCGAGACTAAATTTTAAATGGTAACAGCAAATTTAAGTTACCAGAATGGTGCATCAACAGATATCTAAAACAGGCTATGACCAAACAATAGTTATTCTTAAATAACGGAAGGCACTCATCTAAATCCCATCTAACATCTATAGCCTTTTTGGCAAAGCAAAATCAGATTTAATCTGTTGAATCACCAACGCGTAAGAAAAATACACGTAAAGTCGGAACACTTATGAGAAGTCTTATATGTTTATTACGGTCAAAGATTTATATGCAGTTAAAACCAATAAATTCCAAATGTTTGTGAACAACATCACTTTCAACAGTCAAACTAATTTAAATCAAACAAATGTTTGAACACATTTAACTAACAGTTGAATCAGACTGCATTATCCTTCATTAAACGAGCTTTTCTTTTATATTCCAAGTGAGTTTTCCGTGCACCAACAGTAATACCAAAAATATCCTCATGGTAACGGCCACTATTCTAAAACAATACACAATTAATTAGAAACACAGCAACTCTATACTGAAACATCATAAAAATAGATATTATTTCCCTTCCTTTTCTCTGATAGCACAATAGTTGCACCTACTGACAAGTGGCTTTAAGACATATCGACTGATCTTGAAATATGACTTTTCCCAAGTTCCATACGACAGCTTGTGATATACTTCTACCCTTGAAATACCATTGAGGAATATAGCCACCTTTATATGTACACAAATAGAGATACACAAAAAAACTGTTCTTGACATAAATGGTTTCACTCTCAAGCAAAAATAAAAACAGAGAGAATTAAAAATTTAAAAGTATCTCAGATCCCAGATAACTAGGAGTAGAATAAGCGTTAGGAGTGAAACAAAAAGCTTTTTCGTAAAAAAAAAATTCATTCAATAGCGCATACCTAAGTGATACTGCAGATAATATAACGAAGAGGTAACGAAAGCCAAGAGCTCATATGACACTTGTGACAAGAGATCGGATCCAGTCCGGTTATGTCAATCACGCATCTAGAACTTATGCCTATTCTCGAACTCGCCAAAGCACTAGAAATCTCCCCAACTCCCCCAAAGAGGTTGGATCTGGTCCGGTTATGTCAATCACGTATCTAGAACTTGTGCTTATTCTTTCCATCAAGTTTTGTCCCGATCTCTCCACTCTAAGCGTTTGCCAAGATTTCTGTTTCCCCCATTCACCCCTCAAATGTCCCTGGATCCGATTCGAATTGAAAATAGAACATCTGAGACATAACATATTTCTATATATCAAGTTTCATCAAGATCTGATCACCCATTAATGAGATAAACATACCTCAATTTTCACAATTTATCCCTCCCAACAGCCTCCCCCAGATGGTCGAATCGGGGAAACAACCATTATCAAGGCAATTTCTGCTGGTCCCAAAATACGCCAATTCATTTTCATCGTCCTAGCTCCTCCAGAAGCACCTAAATCGCCAAAGCATTGGAAATCCCCCCCAGCTCCCCAGAGAGAGCAGATCCGTTCCGGTTATGTCAATCACAAACCTAGGACTTGTGCTTATTCTTCCCACCAAGTTTTATCCCGATCTCTCCACTCTAGACGTTTTCCAAGATTTCCGGTTTCCCCCTCCAGCATCCCCCAGTGTCACCGGATCCAGTCGGCACTTGAAACAAGGGATCTGAGACAAGAGATCCTACTGCATATTAAATTTCCTCAAGATCCGGTCACCCGTTCATAAGTTCAAAATACCTCATTTTTTCTAATGTTTCCGAATCAACCGTCCTTCCACTCCCCCACCCATATGGTCGAATCAGGGAAGCTACTATTTCTAATTTAATTGGTCCGGTCCCTGATACGCCTACCAGCTCTCAGCGATCGCTATATTGATCACGTATCTAGTTTCGAATCTTCTTCATGTAAAAATTGGGGTGGTCCGGGATTCGAGCCCGAGACCTCTCGCACCCTAAGCGAGATTCATACCAGTAGACCAGCAAGCCACACTATCATTCTTCTCAACTATCTCGTTTGCTGGTGGTCGACTCGGTGGACCGACCATTTCTAATTTAATCTGGTCTGGTCCCTGATAAGCCTGCCAACTTTCATCGTCCTAGATTATCTGGAAGGGCACAAACTAGCAAAACCAGGACCGACAGACACCCACCAAACAGACAGACAGACATGCAGATAGATCGATGGACAGAAATTGCAATCACTATACGTCACTTGGTAAATACCAAGTGCCATAAAAAGCAAGTGTAGCTACAGAAAAAAGGTTAATCATTTGATGTCGGACGGGCAGAAAATTGCACACGTAAATGAATAAGAGAAACAAAAAGAAGAACTTGTAACCAGTTAATCCACACACGCGTACCTACACATATAACCCTGTGTTTTAATTTTGACTCAAGATATCTCGATTGTTTTTTTTCCCATGTTTACTCTGCTCTTGTGTAGTTTTAAGTTTTCATGTAAAAATGAATTGCAGTGTATTCTCTTCTTATTTTGTTATACTTTGCAACAGTCATTTTCGCATATGACATGGGATAGATATGAATTATTATCATTACAATACAACTTGTATTTCAAATAACAACCAGGCCAAAAAGACAGGTTATTTAAGAGATTTTTATTAAATATCAAAGATACATTACTTTTATACTAAAATCACCAAATAAGTTTCTAGTACGATTGTTCCTATAGGACAGTAGTTTATAATCTTTGAATGCATTTTATTTTAAATTCATTTAGAAATATGTCTTTGTCCATGCCAAAAAATTTAATACTAGAATGAAAACATGTTTTAGTAGAGATTTCAAGGAACCGAGTTCTTTGCTTTTGGAATAACACCTATACATACATTGGAACAGGAGGTGTTTAATTAAAAAAGAGCCAACCTTGGCCCTTGGAAAACTGCAAAGTTTACTTTGCCCAATAAACGAGTCAATCAATGAATACACGTGTTTGAACTAGATGTGATGATCCTTTAATTTTTAAAGTTTCAGATTTAAATATTTTTGTCCCTTGAAATGTTCAGAGGCCAAAGTGATTTGACCAAAGCGACTTAGAAAATAACAAAATAAGAGACATTATTATATCAGTCTTGATGAACCAAATAACGGGGTAAAAATAACTTCAGGATTTTTGTTTGTTTGCGCATCTGTTCCAATAGGGACAAGGTCTAACAGCTCATTCAAGTATAAAATTAGTAAAAATGGCTACTGAAAAATTAATAGTTACTATGTTATTATTATTATGTAATTTTTAATAGTGAAATTTTTTGGCTTTTTCTCGTGACAAATCCAGTGGCTATATATCATTGTATGTTTTTTTAGCACTTGGTACTGCGTTCCTATCAACAAGAGTCGAAATTTCACTCAAACTATCCCGATCATATTAGCTCATATAGCTTAGGACCTTATCCTAGATCTTAGGATCTAGAGTACCGTCTCACCACTCACAAAGAAGTAAAAGTAGTAATATGGTACCCTCTCACTAGAACATCAGCCATATTCCGTCAAAGCTCAGGTCCTGTACTAACAGGGAAACTATTAAATTCAGTGCACAGCTGTGTCGTTTACTAGGCTATTATTTTTTTGAGGGGATGCAACTCTTCAATTTCACCCTGAAGCCATGTTTGCAGTCCCCATTCTAGTCAAGCAAGCTCATGAAAAGTCTACTTCAGCATCAATATGAGGACAGACAGGCATGCTTTCCCTTCCAAGGATGGAGGTAGGAATTTATGACAGAGTGTATGACTCTAGACCATCACACAGCATGAAAAGAGCTCCGGTCTCTTATACCCCTCGGCCTATCCTTACGCAAAATTAAGCTTAAAATATGATTTGCAAAAAACTGACGTGATAGGGGTATTTGAATACTATTTTCAACAAATAAGATTCTATAACAAATATTAAAAATTATTAAGCAGTTTTTGATCGCAAGCCTCTATTACTGATACATGGGGAATAACAAGAAAGTGGCAATAAAAGTCAACGTAACATCTCATGCTCACTCATGCACAAAAGGCAGTATGAAACGTGATTTTATGCTTTATGAAAGACTTTTGCTGTATGAAAGAGAATATTTAAATTGTATCTGATACTGAAACTTACAATGAGGTTTTCTACAGCCGATGCAGCTTCATCCGCGTTGATATTTTCATATTCTTGAAATATTGAAACTATAACCGATTTGACATCATTCGCCATGTAAAAATCTCCACATACATAAATATGACCGCCATGACTATCCAACAATTCATAAATACGACGGGCGTTGGCATCAATCATCATCTTATGTTGTACAAATTCCTGGATACAAAAATATAAATAAATCCAAACATGGTTCCATCTACAGTCAATTTCACGTTAAGTGAAAAACAGCAAATAAACAAAAGAAGAGTCGAAACTAGTAACGATAACTTCTTTCCATTAGACATGCAAGTGCCTTCACAAACGAAACTCAAACTGATTATTACCTTTTTTTCTAAGTCTGACTGCTACAAAACAACTATTATTTTTCGCTATTTCCCGAGCTGACCCTTAATTTTTTTTCGATAAATTTTTTCAATTTACGAAAACGAAATTTATTGCACATACTTTATTTAAAAAAAAAAAACTTTACGTTGAAATATATCTAATCATTCAATTTGATTTGGCTCTCCGCATAATCACGCATGCTTGTAGGGTAAAGGGATAGGCTTGAAAGTTATGCATTCAAACTTTGCTAAACAATCACAACCAATCACGGAATTTAATATACTTGGCGCCCCCAGAAAAGCAAGACACCAAAGAAAGTAATATTAAGTATAGTTCTAAACAGGCAAAACCCAAGGAATAAGCCTTCGAGAACGCCCTTTCCCCCGAAACATTTTTATGTTTACTATGGAATCTATTACCCAACGTTTTCCATTAACTTCACTTTTTTTACCCATCTTCAAAGTCAAAAAAAATTTTTGTGAACGTAAATCTGCCAAGGCCAGATTAAGGCTTTTTCACAATTTGAGAAAAGGAATGAACTCTATGCACAAAAAGAGAAAAAGTAAAAAAAATCTCAAGACAGCACTTACTCTCTCAATTACAACTTCTCGGGAGTAGGCAGTTGCAGCAAGCTCAATAGCGCCCATATTATGATATTTCCACTTCTCCTCTCTGTAAAGATCTAGTTCTTGGGTTCTATACCCTCCATAGAAAATAGCTGCGCCCAGATGTTGTCCAACTAAAATTATATTTGGATTTGTCAATATTGATGTGTTAGCATTATTACAAATTGACACAGAGCGAAATGAATCAGATCAAAAGTAACAATATTAGTCAACAATAAATACCAGCTTTTATCCCAAGTAATCTACAAAGATAGTTGAAAAGGTCGAAAAGTACTCAAAATGGTGAAACAAAAAAAAATGGAGTATCATAAAGATTTTTAAGATTAGAAATTTTCACAATAAGACACATATTTGTGGTCCCGTTTCTTAATTTATCTAGAATGGGACTTTGGGCCAATTTGAGGTGTGAGGCTTTGACCCAAACATTGAATATTAAAATTAAGCCCAAACAGCTTGGATTGGATGAAAAAAAAAAATTAATAATGATAATAACAGACTAAACCTTGTCTGCTAAGTCTGGACCAATCTAATAGGAGATATTGTACAGTTTCTCTAACTTCACATCTTTATATAGCTGGGGAATAGCCTATGGTTATTAACTAAAACTATTTAATTAGACTATTCTTGAAAAAAGTAAGAAATAACATTAGTATATAATTAATAAACTGACACCGAGCCAAAGGCTGACAACTTCTTCAAGGCAAGTAAATCGAAAAACAAAAACAAAACAATATTAGCCAACAACGGACACCAGATTTTTTCACAAGTAATTCATAAAGACAATGGGAAAGGTCAAAAAGTATTAAGAAAAACAATATAATAATAAATAAGGAAAAATGATTTCCAAAAATAAGATGAAAAAAAACAAACATATTTTTGGTTGCTTTTTTTTTGGATTTCGACATTTCACAGCCTCTTTCTGAAACCATTCCTGAAGTTCTTCTGATTTTCTCAAGGCTCTCGATATTCGATCATAGCTGTTAGATTATATAAAATTACCTTTCATCAGTTCTGCCCGATGCATCCAGAAAGACCTGAATGGTGCGATGCCTGTACCCGGTCCTACCATTATAATTGGTACAGTTGGATTTTCTGGCAAATGAAATCGAGGCTCACTAAAAAACAAGAAAAAATATTTATTGTGTTTTTTTTATATAAAAAACTTTGGCTAGCTCTAGTCAGTTAACAGTAAGAATCGTTTCTATTCGGTGTTTTAAGTTGCTTCAACACTAAGTACGTAATTTTCTCTGTCAAGTGTCACAATAAGTACAACCTTTCAATTTTATATAAGTTTTATATAATCACCCCAATCATCGTCTAAATCATCACAAATTAACTTTTCAAAAATTTGAATGTGTAATAGAGATAGAGATTGAAGCTAGCATAAAGCATGAAAGGCTTTCAGGGTAAAGTTTATAAAATATTGCCCTTACAGTTAATCACTTGTTCATCAAGAAATTCAATTTTGTTGCTGCTATATTGACTTTTACCTAATGCAACATAAACTTTAATAAACTAAAAGTCTAAGCTGAGTTTGAGCCTACTTTACATAACATTTGTTACGGAAGAAATTTTCTCCGTAAAGTAACTTTCACATCACGTATGTAATAGGCCATGCTAACTGGCGAAGTTACGTTACGTGTAACCTTTCACACTTAAACGAATCGAACATTAGGTGGGTAACGCAAAAAGTATGTAGCCATTATTTTCATCGTTTAAGGTCATCGCAATTATCATATGCACACTATAAAGAAATAAAAAAATGCAAAATAAAAAATGCAAAAAAAAAAAATATAAAGAAAATAAAAAATGCAGGATAGAGATAAAAGATTCAAGCTACTATCAAGCGTGAAAGGCTTTATAGAAATTTCAAAATTTATCGATTGCTCATTCAGAGATTCTGGGTCTGCAAAATTTTGCATCAACCCACAAGAAATCAATCACTGTTATAATGAACTTCCTGAATTTTACAAAAAGGATTGCTTTTCAGCTAGTATTGATCCCATGATCCCAACGGATTTAGGCGGCTAGATTTTTGCACCCTAGATATTGAGTAATACATTATATATATATATATATATATATATATATATATATATATATATATATATATATATATATATATATATATATATATGTATATATATATATATATATATATATATATATATATATATATATATATATATATATATATATATATATATATACTAAGCGTAATCTAGCATAATAGAATATACGATCCGATATACACCCTCCGAATAAACGATCCGTAATAGAAATTATACCCTCAGAATAAACAAATTCGAAAATACGTAGAAAATTTCCGTGTAAACGCAGATATTCGTCTTTTTTTAACATTCGTCTTTATAGCAAGAGAGTAAAGTGGTAAATAATTTTTAATCTTACTGGTCATGGAGTAAGCAGAATCTAGCGTAAGAATATATAATACATATATATATATATAAAAGACTCACAGGGGGAAAAGGAAGAGACAGAGGGAGCAAACCAATAGCGAGAAATGAGTATCAAAAACTGAGCAAAAGTACGACCAGAAAGACGAGACCGATGATGGAGATGGCATATCGAAGGTCCACGTAGCACTTAAGTCATGGTATCTTCTGTATACTATTCAGACTCACTTAAAAGTACAAGAAGAAAAAACATAAAGTACATCAAAAAGCTGTTCAAATCCTCCAGTAAAAGCAATAAAATCGAACTTGAACCCATTAAAAGCCAAAGTTTATATTATTCCATAATAGAATAACTTTAGCTCAAAGTTTTACTGATTACCAATAATATTGGCTCAAGACTTGTTTTAGAGTTTAACCAAGGAACCAAAACAGTCTATTTGCAAATGTTTGACACTAAGAAACTGCAATATACGTTCAGGGAAGTATATGCCAAAAATTGTGCTCCAAAATTGAGACAAAGCTCATCACTAAACCAATGAATTCACATTTTTGCATTCATTGATGTTCACTTCTTAGAATTACCATGATTGTAGTAAGAATAGTCCTTGGACAATTTCCATGGAAGACAACCTCCCTTCCCTTGTCTACAGGTTTGATTTAATAGATACGGTTTTGCTTGATCAATTGACAGCATAAAATATAAAGATAAAAGTTGGATTTCTCAAAATACCGATGACATGAAACTTTATAGTAGAACACAATAAATATTATAGACACAAACCTCCTGAAGAAGGCGTTTACGGTTGTTCCAATAGTAGCTTGATTCAGGTACATTGAACAGAGACCATTTCGAGATGAACCATCTGGGAAAAAAATTGTAATAAAAAAAAGAGAAACATTTCTTGGCCCAGGCGTTAAGACGCAACAAAAATGTCATTTCAAGAAGGATGCAATTCATTTCAGGGATGAGGTCCAACCATAGAAAAAAAAAGAGTTCTAAAGGAATTTCTAATGGAAAAAAGTTTGATTACCTCCACTGCTAAAACTTTTGAAATTTTGCGTTATTGTTCACAATAAAACTGAATCGACAATAGAATAATCGTTATTGGGAAATAGAACTGGATGCATATCCGACATTGAATTCATACGTGTAATTGGCATCATTCTATGAGCTTGGCCAGAGTCAACTCAACTCCACATGAGAAATCTGGGGAAGGTAAACAAGATGGTGTGTGAAATTAATCAACGCGTACTATGGAAATATACTATGTTTTCAATATCCGAACTTGAGCATTCTAGACTTATTAGAGTGATTTATAGGGACTTAAATTATATCTTGAAATTAAGGTCATTGTTTAAGCTTGTCTATAAAACTTTATTATTACATCTTATCAATTGAAACTGTGCGTAATCAGAAATTATTAATGTTGTCCATTTCAAATGAAGTGACCATTAATCATCTAACTAACACTACAAGCAACATGGACTGGTCAGTTTTTGTATTCAACAAAGTAGAAAGAAAAAATTCATAGAATTTACATCAAATTGACTCTAATTCATTCAAGAAGGCCGAAAGCCCGAGCAAAGCGAGTGGAATTTTCGAGGCCCAAAGGCCAGAGCTACCTTTTGAATGAAAAAAGGGCTATTTGAGAGGGCTATCAAAAAGCTAATTTAGCAGACGGTTTAGTTTCTTGTCTAGAATTTTTCTTATATATATATAAAGTTGGGTATGCGTGCTTGATCACTTTACAATAAATTTACAATTATAGCTCTAATCATAAATATTTTAGAGCATTTATAGAGAACGCCACCTAAGTGACCCAAGCCTGTTTCTTCCAAAAAGGAATGTACGAATTGATTATTTACAAGATAGCGGGTTTAGTATAAGCAAAAAAAAAAAAAAATAAATAGGTTTTAATGGTTAGAAATCTTATCCGATCAATAGGTTTTATCTTTAGTAACTTAAATAATTGAGTCCATAATCCAGTACGTATTTTTCTTCTTATTTTTTTTACGCGTTTCACCTTATTGAACACTGAATTTCACTCTATTTCAATGATGAAATTGCTCACCCTCAGTAATAAATTTGACAGCCCCAACTGTTAGATCCACACAGATTGGCGAACTCAGCAAACAGGAAGATATAGAATAAAAGCGTGGCTTCATTAAGGGGAGTTTAATGATGAGAGCTTCAGCGGGGATACTCAGTGATGAAAATTCTTCAAGGAAGCTCAGTACGGTTGGCCATTTGGAATGCTTCCACTGCTCAAACCTCCCCACATCCTGAAATAAATTGTACGCAAAACTGTTAATTTGGCAACATATTTCAAATCCTAAGAAATAGCATTACTTTTTTTTAGCTGTGCACCGAAAGCAATTAGAAAAAAGTAAAGTATATATGGCGGCCGTACAGCTTAGCGTCTTGATTCAATTTGCATGATATACCCAGGTAAGTTATTTCTAAAAGTTTCCGATACGTTAAATAAGAAATACAGCTACATCACCAACTCCTATCACTTTCAACTCTTAGCTTGATTCTAGTCCTTCAATTTTACAAGTGAACGAAAATCAAACATTTTTTTTTGCCTCCTCAGGTCCCTTGCTCGAGGGCATTCCGTGTTCTAATTTTCACTATCAATTGTAAGATTGGAATTAATTCAAAAATTGTTGCCTTATTTCTTTTAATGCTACGCTCTGACAAGAGTTCATCCACGACAGCCAGCGAGGTGTTATATTTGAAACAGAATTCGAGTCATATTTTATTTTGCATCACAAAGTTGGCTTAAGTTATTGTAATATCATTCATGAAAAGATATTTTTCCCTAGATAGCCTAAAAGTGCACAAAGAATGGCTTAAAGGTGCAAGTTATAGAATTAATAATGTAGTAGCAGGGTTTCAAAAGTTTTTAAATAGTAGTCTCTATACAGACTACTATTATAATAATAGAGACTAAAAATATAATACAAAGCAAGTAAGAAAACCCATATAGGGATTCAAAGACACTATTCTTCTTCATAAATTAAATAAAAAGTCTAATCAGCACAGATATATCGGTCAGAATTAAAATTGCAAAAAATCGAGGATACAGTGCCACGGCATATCTCTAAAGCTTAGACTCTCTTAAAGTACAGGTTACTAAAATTTCCTGAAAAGAAACCTAGATTGAACAGATATTCCTTTTTTTCCCACTTCAAATAAAATAAAAAACTGAGAATGCAAAAATGTAAGAAGAAACGAAAGTTTGAAGTGAGACTACCTCATCATTTGAATAATCAAAACTTAATAGCTATACAATTTGAGAGTAAAAAAGCACCCGTGAGAGCATATCCAAGCCTTCTTTTTCTTTTGGATCTGTAGCGTAGGTAGCAAGATCATATAGAAGCGATTGGGTCGGGGGAGTTGTAATATCCAAAAACTTTTTGAACCAGTCAAAGACTGTAGCAGGAGGTAGATTTTCATAACAAACCCATTCTTTCCTTGGGCCTGAAATAAAAAAAAAAAAAAAAAAAAAAAAAAAAAAAAAAAAAAAAAAAAAGAAGTATAAAGTAAAGCCAAGAATCCAAGAACAAACATGTAATATCACTATAGATAAAACAAAAGGCTGTACAAAGGCACTGACTTAACAACCCGATTGAATTACTACTAGTTGACTCTGTAATCTCATACAGAATCAACCCAGCTCTAGATGGGTTCATGGAGAAAAATGAGGAATACATACAGGAAAGGTATACAAAATCGAGGATAGTTGTCCCTCCCCCCAACACCCCACTTGTCTCCTTGGCTTAAGGGCCAAGACATGAAGATCAGCTCCATCGGGACTGTAAAGCCCAAATGCGTATCTTTTCTTTTTTTAGAGATTAAAATAATTGGCTTCCTTAAGCTCTTGAGACTAAACACATCTATTGGGTCTTCATTCATAAAATAAGGTTAATAAAACAACTAGAGGTTATGTTTCAAGTCATACATAACCACATTCATAATAGTTTGATGTGTAAAGCATGGCCATCAATTGGAGAAGACTCGAATCCAATCCCCTGGTGGATTTCATTAAAAAACGATCTTTTTTAGTATTTTCAGTAAAAATTAAAATAATAACAATCTAATACTGAAGCACAAATTAGGTACACCACAAACGCTGATATTACAAAAAAACATTTTTTTCTTTTTTTAATTGATGTATAAGCCACAACAAAGTAAAGGTGTTTATTTATAAGCCACAGTCTCCATGCCATTTTACTATAATAACTGAATACACATATTCGCTCTACATTTTCTCTCAGTTGCTCCTTTCTCGTTTTGCTGATCGTTTTCTTCTTTTTTTTATGTCCATCAGTAGTTCATGGACTGCCTGCTCATGCAATTAATCTTCTCATAGCTTCGTTTATTGGAAACGGCCAGGCATGTTCTTAGCATACAAAAAAAAAACAATCTTGATTTTTATTTCTTTTTCCTCAATATCACAAAATCCCAGGTTTGCCTCATTTCTATTTCTAGATTCGTCTTGTCACGACAGCAAATTCAAATTTTTTTGGTTGTTCCATGTCTACATAAAATACAAGGATTTTGCCTTAGATAAGAGAGCATTAGTTCGAGAAAAAACACAGAAACAGAATTATTTTGTGGAAAATAATGCTAATTACAACAAATGCAACGAAAATGTAAATATTTTGAATGCTGAATATCTATACACTCCCCTCCCAAATTGAAAAAAAAACATTAGCCATGCCAGCAAGCACCAGACAAGACACCATATAAAAAAATAACGTAAAAATAAGTTACCCAAATCAGACAATAACAAGTTCTGTTTTTGTAAAAAAAAAAATAAAAATAATAAAACAAAAATAAAATTTATCCTTAACAAGCCAGCCCGACTATTTACAACACTAGACAGCCCTTGCCCCACTTACCTAGGCTTTGTGGTAACAACATTACAATTAATAAAATAACATAATGGAATAAAGCCGAAGTACAAGCATTAATTAGGAAATATTACCAGCAATAGTCAACATTTCCTTCTGTATCATCAAACGGTGAGTCTGTTCAAGACTTGGGATAGGATTTAGCTTCTGAATTACCTTCGATACCATTTCATCTGCATTTTCTGAAAGTATCCCAAGATGATCACCAGGCTCGAACGAGACAGGGTTATTCAAGCACAAATCTTGCCAAGATAATCTGATTTGAACCGTGCATGGACTAGAATATATAATACAAGATATGTATATGCATGTATTGAATCAAAAACAAAAGCTGCAAGGCCCATGGCTAAGAAAGCACGAGCCGAAAATTTAGGAAATCCAAATGTGCTTTTGCAACATGGTTATATTCCTTCAGTGGTTGCAGCAGCAGCTGCAACCAAGTAAAGAGTGAACCAAACTCCTCAGTAACTGAGAATGAAAGAAAAGTCTTTTGAACAGGATTGTCAAATCCAAAAAGAGATTCCTATTTGCATCTGGTCAAAAATGGTAACTATTATCCCATTTAGACACAATAGTAAAAATAATTACAAAAACTAATTGAGGAATTTCAATAAGAATCCGAAAGCCTTCGCAAACAAAAGCAGATCGAAACAAAAACTAAACCCTTAAAATCATCATGGTTCAAAGCCTTTGAACCCTGGATTTCACCCTCATCCGCCTTCCCTTCACCCTTTTGAAAACACGGTACAATAAATATACTCTAGCCGAGATGGTGTTGATGAGTCTGCTTTATTTTATTTTTCTCCTACGACAGCAGGCCGCCAGACTGTTATAGTTAGATGTTTACAGGGCTTAATGAAAGCTAATACTTGCACCTACGTGCTATTTTTACAAACGGCACAAGAGTTAAGTCCCCAATGGCACCAAAAATGACATTTTTTTGTTGCATTTCTGTATACGTCACAGATATCTACTCACTGCAAACAAAGCAGCAAGCTTAGAAGCTCGAAACCCTTCAAAAACAGCGGCAGATCAAGATAAAATTGCACCCTCCGAATAAACAAGTTCGAAAATTCGTAACTAGAGGTTTTAATCGCCACCCTGTGAACAGATGAAAATCATACTGTAGCCAGGATGGCAATTATGCATAGTTTTGTCTCAAACTTCTTTTTCTTTTTTTTTACCCTTTAGTAACAGAAATTTGTATTGAAATTCATAAACGTAGAAGTTCTCCGTGTAAACACAGATATTCGTCTTTTTTTAACATTCGTCTTTATAGCAAGAGAGTAAAGTGGCAAATAATTTTTAATCTTACTGGTCATGGAGTAAGAATTTAGTGCAGGCAGTATCAAATGCAAGAGACAGAAAAAAGATCCAACATCAGAAAAAATAAGAACAGACAACATTATAAAGACGATTTAACCGAAGGTGTTACATCAAAGGAAGATAAATAATGACAATCTCCCTGAAAAATTGACGCTATTAACAACAAATAGGGAGAAATCATAGAGAGGGATTGCTTGTTTATAAACCAAATATATCAACGAATCAACATTTTACAAACATAATGCTTCAAGCGAAGATTATGTTTAGATCACATCTTTAGGCTTATTATCGGACCTATTATATAGGCTTACAAGGGATCTTGAGTGGCCCATAACTTAGCATTAAAATTTAGCTACCAAATTAAACTCATCCAGTGGTGTCACTTGCGGACCCCCCCCCCTACGCATGATTATGCTTCCCCTCCCCTTATATTGATTTTTTTGGTATTTCCATTAAAAAATAGTCTTATTGCCCGAAACCCTAAAATGGTCCGAAACCCCTATTATTAAAATGGCCCAAAACCCCTAGAGTTTCAAATATATATCCTCCCAAATGTAATTTCCTTGAACTGACACAACTAAATACGTCTCAGCTACTCCTAATGGAGCCTTTGAGTAGGTAAAATGCAACTTTTCTAGTAGATCTAATAAACGACATTAAAGATATGGGAGGAGGAAGTGGCTGGCTAGAAATTTGATGATCTTTTTTGGCTTGATTGATTCTTAGGCTTATTTCGGCTTATTTAGGCTTATTATATAGGGGCACGTCCAGGTTTTGTTCGGGAGGGGGGTTTACAAAAAAAACGGATCAAACATTTTTTATATGCATATTTGTTGGGATTTAAGTAGGACAAAATTTGGGGGGAGGGGTTTCAAACCCCCTAAATCTCCCCTGGATACGGCCTTGTGCAGAGGTTTGACTTTTTGCCAAGTTGTTTAAGAACAACTGCTCAAATACAAGAGCCGTGTGCTAACTAAAGAAGTTAGCCCAAGTTTTTGGTAAAATGGGGTGAAAATATATGTCCTACTTCTTGCCTCTTTCTCCTACTTCTGTCCTACTTCTTGCCTAAGATTTCAATTTTTTCAATACTTCTAGAAAGCCCTTCGGTCAATTCTCTCTTAATCAGTGATTGAAGTATGGGAATTTAAGCTAAGAGCATAATCAAGCATCCTCGTCGAAATTTATTTTGCAAAGTGGGCAAAAATTTTGGATAGGAGTGGGGGGAAGGGATTAAACGACACAGTAAGAAGCAGCTGAGCCGTGTAAACAATATAGTGATTTGTGGGAAAGCTCGATAAATGTTTGAAATTCCAAAGTGAGGAGGAGGGACCGAGGCACCACTAACGCTATATGTCCAACATGTATTTCTATTTTGGAGAGCGGGGATGGGAGAATAAAAGAAGATAAAAGAAAGGAGGCCAATTGCATGATAAACACAAGAATAGTAGGAAGCTCGCAAGAACCCAGTAATTTCCAGGGAGA
>NW_027062956.1:0-60422 GCF_032884065.1 Artemia franciscana
TTAATTGTAAGAAGACCGTTGAAAGAGAAATTTCTAATTGTAAAATGACTGAAGAACCTACAATGGCAATAGCCGAGGAAGCTGCCCAAAACAGATGTATTCAAGCCAAAGTAGCTGAGTTGGTAAAGCGTTATGTTCCAGGTTCTAGGTCCGAAATGTTCCAGGTTCGAACCTTGGCTTTAGCATTAATACAAAAGAAGAAGAAAAACTAAAAAAGAACAAGAGTTAAGAGCTCATATGGCACTTGTGACGAGGCGAGAAGAGCCAAGAGATCATATGGTATGAGCTCTAACAAAATTCTATGAATCAATAGATTGATTTAAAAAGGAAAATAAGAGGCTTAATGCCAGTCAAGGTTTAAAATAAGAGCTCTGAGTCACAAAGTCCTTCTAAATATCAAAATTCATTAAGATCCGATCACCAAATCGTAAGTTATAAATACCTAATTTTTTCTAATTTTACCCCTCCCTTTTGCCCCCCCCCCAGATGGTCTAATCTGGGAGAACGACTTTATCAAGTCAAATTGTGCAGCTCCCTGACACGCCAACCAATTTGCATCGCCCTAGCACGTCCAGAAGAACCGAACTCGCCAAATCACAACCCCTCCCCCCAACTCCCCCAAAGAGAGCGAATCCAGTACTATTCTGTCAATCACGTATCAAGGACATTTGTTTATTCTATCCACCAAGCTTCATCCCGATTCCTACACTCCAAGTGTTTTTCCAAGATTTCCCCCTCCAAATCCCCACAATGTCAAAAGATCTGGTCGGGATTTGAAATAAGAGCTCTGAGACATGAATTCCTTCTAAAAATAAAATTTCATTACGATCCGATCATCTATTCGTAAGATATAAATACTCCAATTTTCATGTTTTCCAAGAATTCCGGTTCCCCCCTCCAACTCCCCCGAATGTCAAAGGATCTGGTCGGAATTTGAAATTAGAACTTTAAAGCATAAGATCCTTCTAAATATCAAATTTCATTAAGATCTGGTCACCCTTTCGTAAGTTACAAATACCTCAATTTTCAATATTACCCCCCCCCCCCAATTCCACCAAAGAGAGCAGATCCGGTCCAGTTATGTCAGTCAAGTATCTTAGACAGGTTTCTATTCTTCCCGTCCAGTTTCATCCTGATCTCACTGCTTTAAGTATTTTCTAAGATTTCCGGTCCCCCCAACTGCCCCCCCCCCCCAATTACGCTTGATCCGGTTGAGATTTAAAATAAGATATCCGGAGTTACGAGGTCCTTCTAAATATGACGTTTCATAAAGATCCGATCGCTCCTTCGTAAGTTAAAAATACGTCATTTTTCTTATTTTTCAGAATTACCCCCCCCCCCCCCCACAATTGAGCGGATCCGTTCCAATTATGTAAATCACGTATGCAAGACTTCTGCTTATTTTTCCAACCAAGTTTCATCCCAATCCCTCCAATCTATGCATTTCCCATCATTTTAGGTTTCCCCACCCCAAACTTCCCCCAATGTCACCAGATCCGGTCAGGATTTAAAATAAGACCTTTGAGACACGATATCCTTCTAAAAATCAAATTTCATGGAGATCCAATCACCCGTTCGTAAGTTAAAAATACCTCATTTTTTCTAATTTTTCAGAATTAACCCCCCCCCCCCAACTACCCCAAAGAGAGCGGATCCGTTCTGGTTATGTCAATAATGTATCTAGGACTCGTGTTTTTTTTACCAAGTTTCATCCCGATCCCTCCACTCTAAGTGATTTCCAATTTTTAGGTTTCTCCCTCCCAACTCCCCCCCCCAATGTCACCAGATCCGGTCTGGTTTAAAATAAGAGCTCTGAGCCACGATATCCTTCTAAATATCAAATTTCATTGAGATCCAATCACCCGTTCGTAAGTTAAAAATACCTCATTTTTTTTATTTTTCAGAAATACCCCCCCCCCCCCCAAACTACCCAAAAGAGAGCGGATCCGTTCCGTTTATGTCAATCATCTATCTAGGACTTGTGTTTATTTTTCCCACCATGTTTCATCCCGATCCCTCCACTCTAAGTGTTTTCCAAGTTTTAGTTTTCCCCCTCCCAACTCCCCGCCCCCATCACCAGATCCGGTTGGGATTTAAAGTAAGAGCTCTAAGACACGATATCCTTCTAAACATCAAATTTCATTGAGATCCGATCACCCGTTCGTAAGTTGAAAATACCTCATTTTTCTAATTTTTAAGAATTACTCCCCCCCCCCAACTACCCCAAAGAGAGCAAATCAGTTCCGATTATGTCAATCATGTATCTGGAACTTGCGCTTATTTTTCCCATCGAGTTTCACCCCGATCCCTCCACTCTAAGTGTTTTCCAAGATTTTAGGTTTCCCCCCCCTCCAACTCCCCCCAATATCATCAGACCCAGTCGGGATATAAAATAAGAGCTCTGAGACACAATATCATTCCAAACATCAAATTTCATTAAGATCCAATCACCCGCTCATAAGTTAAAAATACTTCATTTTTTCTATTTTTTCCGAATTAATCGGCCCCCACTCCCCCCCCCCCCAGATGGTCAAATCGGAAAAACGACTATTTCTAATTTAATCTGGTCCGATCCCTGATACGCTTGCCAAATTTCATCGTCCTAGCTCCGGGACACAAATGACAACCGGGACACAGGGAATATAAATGACGACCGGGAAGCTCAAAAAGAAATTACAGACTGGGACACTGGGACACAAATGACGACCGGGATACTGGGAATATAAATGACGCCCGGGACACAGGGACACAATTACAACGGGGATGCCGGGGGCACAGGGGGATATATGAATGACGACGGGGACACAGGGAATGTTCGATTAGCAATCACCATCAACAAAGATCAAGGGCAATCATTAGAATAATGAAGTATAGACCTGAATACGGATTGTTTTTCCCATGGACAATTTTATGTTGCATGTTCAAGAGTCGGTAAACCTGACAATCTATTTATATGCACAGACAATGGGACAGCCAAGAATGTTCTATATTCGCAAGTTTTACGTAGTTAAAAACATATATATATATATATATATATATATATATATATATATATATATATATATATATATATATAACGAAAAGAAAAGAACGAAAAGAAGATATCTATAACGAAAAGAAGAGATCTTTTCTCTTTTATCTATATTCATAGGTGGGACACAGGGACACAACTACAATGGCGCGTAACGACTTACGCGCGCGGGGGGGCTTGGGGGGGCGTGAAGCGACCCCACCAACTAGGTGTTGGGGTGGCGCTTCGCACCACCCCAACTCCTATTTTTTATATATAGACTAGCTGTTGGTGTGGTGCTTCGCGCCCCTCCCCAAGCCCCCGAACGCGCATAAGTCGTTACGCGCCATTGTAGTTATGTCCCTGTGTCCCACCTGTGAATATATATATATATATATATATATATATATATATATATATATATATATATATATATATATGTGTGTTTTTAACTTCTCTCTCTCTTTCTCTCTCTCTCTCTCTCTCTCTCTCTCTCTCTCTCTCTTTCTTTCTCTCTCTTGTGATTAACTTGGCACGCATCTTGAGTATTATCTTTTGAGTTAAAATGCTCAATTAGAACGTCCAGCATTGTTCTTTTCCTTTCTAGGAACAGGAAACTCCTCTTCACATTGCTGCGAGGCTTGGAAACGTCGATATGGTTCAGCTTCTTCTTCAGTACGGTGCAAGTGGGGATGCACCTTCCAAAGACCTCTATACTGCTCTTCACCTAGCGGCTAAAGAGGGTCATTATCAGGTACTTGTCTCATCCTTGTCTACTCCAAGCAGAAGCTTGGAGTAGTTTGTTAAAGGAGGAATATTCCTAATTGTATCAACCACAGGCAGCGTATCAATGTGATGATGGTCTAGTTGTAGTTTATTGAAGCTGAATGTCTTACTTAAAATCACGTCCATGCTCATTTCCTTCTCAAATAATAGTTCATGCAGTTCAGAATATTAGTTGGCCTACGAATTTTTTCAACATTCCGGAAAGATTTTGAGCTACCTCTGATTCGAGTATTGTAAGTTGCCACTTCGGAGTTCCATGTTCAAATGCTCGTCGACAAGGGCAAATCGTCTAAAGTTAGTTCTTCGGAGACAACAATTTTAATTTTAGACACTTGACTTATCAACACCCCCCAGCTCCTCCAAAGGGAACAGATCCGTTCCAATTATGTCAATCACGTATCTATAACTTGTGCTTATTCTTACCATCAAGTTTCATCCCGATCTCTCTGCTCTAAGCGTTTTCCAAGATTTCTGTTCCCCCCTCCAACCCCCTATGTCCCAGATCCAATTTGAATTGAAAATGGAGCATCTGAGACATAAGATTCTTCTATATATCAAGTTTCATTAAGATCCGATCACCCATTCGTAAGACAAAGATACCTCAATTTGCACGTTTTCCAAGAATTCCGGTTTCCCCATCCAACACCTCCAAATATCATCGGATCTGGTAGAGATTTAAAATAAGAGCTATAAACCACAATATCTTTCTAAATATCAAATTTAATTAAGATCTGATCACCCGTTCGTAAGTTAGAAATACCTCATTTTTTCTAATTTTTTTCGAACTACTCCCTCCCTCCCCCCCCCCAACTCAACCAAAGAGGGATGATGCAGTCCGGTTATGTCAGTCATGTATCTTGGACAAGTTTTTATTACGACCACCAAGTTTCATCCTGATCTCTCCGCTTCAAGCGTTTTCCAAGATTTCCGCCCCCCCCCCCTACTATGACGCTGGATCCGGTCGGGATTTAAAATGAGAGATCTGAGTTACGAGGTCCTTCTAAGTATGAAATTTCATTAAGATACGATCACTACTTCGTAAGTTAAAAATCCCTAATTTTTAAAATTTAACCCCCCCCCCCCCCCAACTCCTCGAAATAGAGCGGATCCGTTCCGGTTATGTGAATCACGTATCTAGTACTTCTGCTTATTTTCCCACCAAGTTTCATCCCGATCCCACCACTCAAAGCGTTTTCCAAGATTTTAGGCCCCCCCAACTCCCCATATGTCACCGGATCCAGAGTGGATCTGTTCCAGTTATATCAGTCACGTATCTTGGACTTGTTTTTATTCTTCCCACCAAGTTTCATCCTGATCTCTCCGCTTAAAGTGTTTTCCAAGATTTCTGGTTCCCCTGCAACTCCCCCCCCCCCCTTAATGACTCTGGATCCAGTCGGGTTTTGAAGTAAGAGATCTGAGTTACGAGATCCTTCTAAATATGAAATTTCATTCAGATTTGATCACTCCTTCGTAAGTTAAAAATACGTCATTTTTTCTAATTTTTCAGAATTAACCCTCCCCCCACCCCAAATCCCCCAAACAGAGCAGATCCGTTCCGCTTATGTCAATCACGTATCTAGGACTTCTGCTTATTTTTCCCACCAAGTTTCATCCCGATCCCTCCACTCTAAGCGTTTTCCATGATTTTAGGTTCACCATAGAAATCCCCCCAATGTCACCGGATCTGGTCAGGATTTAAAATAAGAGCTCTGAGACACGCTATCTTTCCAAAAATAAAATTTCATTAAGATCCCATCACCCATTTGTAAGTTAAAAATACTTCATTTTTTCTTAATTAAGCAGCCCGGGTTAATACCAAGTGTCATAACAAAAAAAAAAAAAAAAAAAAAAAAAAAAAAAAAACAGTTTGAAAAGCTTGGGACTCGCTTTATTAATGGAAAACATATTTTTTTTTTTTTCAAAACAAAATAACTGCCCATGACTCCAGAGTGAAGGATGGATCGGTATTGGATTGAAGTGGTGTTTGGCTACGATAAGATGTAGTCATTGTATTTAGTAGTTAAAACGTAATTTGTATATATTACTGTATTGTATAGGATTAACGACAGCTTCTTGACTACTAAGGTCACTGCTTCGGCCCTGCAGTGCATTGCTGCAGCATGATTCGATCTCTGGGTCCCGTATTACCAAGCTAAAGTCAAACTCACTGCGCCACTACAGGACTGTATATATTACTATAAACACGTAGACTTTAATTTGAAAAAGGAGGATTAAAAAGATAAATCTTACTTTGCTTTTCTTCTAAAAAAAGAACACTGCAGGACCTGGAGAGGAAGTCAGTATGCATGGTATTGTTATGGAGGGGGGAAGGGGGCTGAACTTAGATAACGGTTCTGGATGTACTACTAGATGCGTGTCTAGAAGTAAAGAGCAAAATTTCAACTAAAGCATATGAAAAAAAATCAACTATAAATTGTTATTATTTAGAGCAGAAAGGATAGTGGAAATTAAATGTGATTGTTTGAATTGATCTTGTGGAAACTTTTGCTACCACATATATTGTTAAAAATTGAAGAAGAAAAAAAAACAGCTTAAAAATGTACACCTCTTCTATGAAGATGGGATGGCTTTGGGAAATTTTGGCGAATGAAAAGCGTTGTCCAATGTATCTAATTAATTTTGCTTTTTCTTTTAACGTTTCAACATGGCAACACTGACGAAAATGTGGTGGTGCTCTAAAAGTTTCACAGTTTTGAAACAACTAAAAGGGAAATCTTTAAAAACTACAGTTTTCAGGTACAGTTGAACTAGCTATGACCAACTTCTAAACAATTCTCTATGGCAAAACTTTTTTTTTTGCTTATAGTCTTATTTGTACACTGTAGTAAAATCAAAATTTTGTCATTGTTTTAGATCATAAACATTAGTTTAATTATCTTTTTTCTCTCATTCTCAGGTTGGAGACCGTATCCGTATGATCTTGGACTTGGAGGAGAATACTCTTGCCTTTGAAATGAACAATAAATTTTTGGGAGTTGCATTTAGAGGTATGCTTGATCACATAATGACATGTTCGTTTTTCATGGTTTATATTTGGCTGATCCATAAATAATACTGATTATTTATGTAATAATTACTTATTACATAAGTAATACTGAAATATGCACCGGAAATATAATAATTCAGCTCTAGCTTATCTTTATTAATCAAAATATGAACTGTTTGAGTCATTATTGTATTGGGAACAGATACAGGTGTGTTTTCCCAGTAATGTGGAAGTTGGGTGTCATCATTGGTATACAAAGTTATTAGGAAGTGGGATGTTCAGAGGACTTTTTCTAGGAAAATCTCACCTCCCTATTTAATAGCCAAGAATGCGGTAACTTTGAACAGAATAAGAACAGTTGAACAGAAAAAATATTACAAGAAGCAGACAAAATTAGCTCTCGAAACTTTGTAACCCCTGGTGATGTTGTAAATGGAACTGTTAAACTAAATTTGCTCTTTGTCGCCGATTTATTTATCAGGCACAATGGTTTGGATTGGACCAAAGAAGAATTGCCGGGCCCTCATGAGAAGCAGAAGTGGTGTGAACCTGGTTGCACAGGTACCAATCTTTTAATTCATTGTCGGATAGTGCGTGCAATGCTTGGTTGGGTAAACTATATGCCTCGAATTCTGAAATGAAATCTTACAGATATTAAAATCTCTCCATTTACTCTCAAACAAGAATCTTACACCGTTAAATCCATAGTGTAGTGCAATAGCTGCAATTCATCTTAAGATGAAAAATTAATAATGGTGCATATCGTTCTTAAATATTAATTTCAAGTCATTTAACCATATTGAAAACCGTGCACAACTGAGTTCCTTAAATGTAGTAATAAGCTTTCTTTTGATCAGCAAAGAAGAACTAAACATACGTATTTAAAATCTGCTATTTTGCTTAATTTGGCTATTTTTAAAAAAGAAGAAAAAGAGGCAGTAGAATTTGGCAAAAGTGGATTCAGATTCAGATTGAGATTCATTCATTTTATTGAGATTCATTTACTTTGGAGACAAGAAATCTAGAGCCGTTTCCATCTTAAGATCTCCAAATCATTATTTAGCGTAAAATGTATAAGTGGATAGAGTAGAAGCTGTCCAATCTTTCATTCTTTTATCAGAGTTTGTAAGTATTCTTCTTATACCATCCATAAATCTTACAATCTGAAAGTGAATGTTAGTTTTCAACCAAATAAACCATACGCCATTTAATTCCTTACATATTTGTATTTATGCTGCTTTACATGACTAATTTAAGTGTACTGTACCCTCTCTTTGAATCTATGGTACAACTGTGGTTTATTGTGATATGATTTTGCCCTCACTATCTTTAAACAGTAGTTTTAATTTAATTTATTTGAATGTGAGTGGGATAAGAGATGGATGAGAAATTTTTCAATTATTTTTGGGGTTTGGCAGTTTTTGCATTTTTGATTAAATAGATTTTACAGGAACATACTTTTCAGATAGTTAAAATGTAACAGTTTGTGTCATCCCTAGAATGGACATTTTATCTTGTCATTGAGCTAAAAGGCCAGTCAGCATTTGATACTGTCTGGTCAAAAATCTTATTGGTTTTTGGGAAATTTTAACTGTAATATGTTTGGGGTTGGTGCTAGCGACCATCTTATGGACACAGTTCCTTCTTTGGGGATATTTCTTGTATTTATTTTTCTTCTCTATCTCACCCCACAAGTCTCATATTTTAAAGTTTAGGAGACATATCTTATGTATTCCAAGACGTCTGGTCTTGTTTTTACTACTCTTTTGGATCACTTTCCTATCTTTCTATCATTATTTGCGTCTAAACTGAAATTGGTGTAGTTTAGCAAGGTCTTCTTTTACAACTTATATAGACAAAGAAATTTCTACCTTAATGGTTGTTTTTCAGTGTAACGATTTGTTTAGTATTCTTGAAGCTAATGCTGTAGAGAATGTGCAATGAAAAGAAGCCGATGAGTTCAAGACCTAAATGTCCATGTATGTCTAGAGGTCTGATTTCTGCTACATATATGGAAGTTTCTTTGTTCTAGGCTGCATGACACAGGATTATCTTTTGAAGGATAGATGATTTAAAAATGTCCTCACTTCATCAGTGTTTGCAGCCAAAAAGCTATATTTTTTGTGTAGAATTGATGAGCTTAGGGGAAATTTTTTACAAAGTTGGAAAGAAAGCCAAAGCTCGCTATGGTCGTAAAACCATGCCCTCCCAATTTCTTACTTCGGTCCCCAAAAAGTGGCACAACACAGTGAAAAAAGTGGCCGGCCAAGCTTTTGACAGCAGTGTAAAGATCAGCAATGATGGTGGGTCCTTAATCAGTGCAGAAGAAGTGAGTGAATTCTTTACCAAGATCTGCAATACCTATCCAACTATTACGGCTCATGAAAAGTCCACCATACTTGAAAAATGTGAGCCTGATAACAACATAATAGTCAGTGGGTTTGACGTTTACACGGAATTACAGAAGATCAAACCGAATACATCTTCATCGAATACCGAATACATCATCCACATAGCATTACCACTGTCCAGCATCATTAACGAGTGTTTAGCTTTTGGCTATTTCCCGTCACCGTGGAAAAGGGTCTATATTAGAATCATTCCAAAAAAGCGCGCCCCTAGTGCATGTGACGATCTCCGCCCGATGACCCATTCTAATTGCTCCTTTAAAGTAATGATCTGGTCTTTGTTTATTTATTTATTTTATCACTTCTTTACATGTCTTTTATCTCTAATCGATTAACTTCCTTTTTCTTTTCTAGGCTAAGCAGTAGCTGAGCAGTAAATTTTGCAATAAAAATTAACTGTGTAAGCCTGTACACTGTTGCCGTCTTTTTGTGTGATAGCCTTAATTTTCACAGAGAAAGGCGTTGCAACAGACCAGGCTTCTTGTAATGTTAAAGTTTAAAATAAAAATCAAGGGCTTTCAACCTTAAATTCGTTTCATTCTCTGTAAAATTCTTGTTAGTGCCTTTTTTCTTCTTCTTTTTCACATTTTAAAAGAAATCCAGCCCTTAACATTTTTGAACTAATTATATTTTTTGCTCATCCTTTGCTAAGCGAATTTACTGCTCATCCCAGCTCTTCTGCTCTTCGTGAAGTCTACTCAACCAAGAAATTGCATCCTGAGTCAAGAAAATAAATTGAAAAATTTAAAATATACTGATTTTGCTGATTTAAAATATATATGTTTCATCATTTATGTATTTATTATTGTTTTAAAAAGTAGAGTTGTAACAAAGAGTCAAACTTTAGCGTAAAGAGCGGAGTGTTGAGGAAGGAACCACCCTTTTAATATACGGAATAATTTCTGTTCATTTTAAGTTTTAATGTCGCTCCTTACTTGCAGTTAAAAAAAACTTTTTTTTTTTATTTGTAATTACTTAATGAACCCTGATTAAAAGGTTGATTCAGCAAAGGTTGAAGCTCATGCAGTAATTAACGTGTATATGTCTACAAATTATAACAAGAACAATCTGATTGACGATTTGCGTCTGTGTGCAAGCTTTTAGTCAGGTTTCTTAAAAAAGTGGCCTAAGAAGGATAACCTCATATACTGAGCTAATTTCCTCAACTTTAACTTAAGTCATGTTGTTGCTTCGTTTGTCAGTCACAAGATCAAAGTTTTTAAAGAATGATTCTACTTGGACCTCCTTCCTATCTCTACTTTCTTTTACTCATCCCCACCTATTACTCAAAATGTAGAATCGAGTTTGTTTTCCTACCGAAGTTTTTAATTTGAAGACTGTTCTTCTATTACTACAGTTCCAACAAGCAGTACAGGTAAATCAATCCTGTTAAGATTTTTATAGCTATCTATAAAATCTATTGCACTGTCCATGATTTGGCACTTTTTCAGTATCAGGTGGTGTTGTTGAGGTAACAGATATTTTAAATAATTCTCCATGTTTGACTATGAAAAACAACCCAGCATCAAAAACTACCCCAATCAACGCTTAAAATCAATCGTGTAAGATCGTTATCGCAAATACTACGATTGGTCACGACATTCAAATCAGATAGGCAGCTGAATATAATACGGGGTAATAAGATGGCCACCGCAAATCTATGACAAGAAAACCGAAAAGTTTTACTACCCTTTTTAATTGACCAATAAAATTGGTGGGCAACTAGGCAACCTCCCTGCCAAATTTTGTTTTCCAAAATGCTGCGATAAATTTTTTGAGATAGCCATTTTCTTCATCCTAGTTGAAAGGCCCAAAAACTATGCCCTTGAGTATAACATGACCCGCCCCCTCCACAGCCCCTGGGTAAAGGTGTTTAAGTTATAAAATGTATCTATTGTTTACCAATAGTAGTTGCTATTAAGATGCATGTATAAATTCTCAGGGGGGAGAGGGAATTTTCTGCTGGGGTTTTTTCCACGGGGGAATTTTCTATGGGGTTGAAGTTTCCAGGGAGTGAACTTGTCAAGGGAAATTATAGACTGTGGAAAATTGCCAGAATTCTCATACAAAATTCTTTTTATATGTATTGCTTTCTTTTTCCCGTCTCAATCCTAAGCGTGGAGTTGTTAAGAGTAATTGTTTGTGGTAGATTTTAACCGGGATTGAATTATATAGAAGATATTTCTATGGTAAGGGGGGTTCCGTCCGTGGAGGTGGGATCAGATTTCCTGGAATTATTTAAAAATAACCAAAGCTCAATAAAAAAAATAAGTTTTTTTTTTCTATTGAAAGTAAGGAGCAACATTAAAACTTAAAACAAGCAGTAATAATTTCTAATATGTTGGGGGTTGCCCTCTCCTCAGGACCTCCATCTGTACGCTAAAATTTGAATTGTTTCCCAATCCTTTAAGAATGATTCCTGAAACACAAAAACATTAATTAGAACAAAATGGCTTTTTTAAAAGTACTGAAAAACTTTAGCGTAAAGACCGAGGTTTTGAGGAGGGGGCAACCCCCTTCATTTACGCAATAATTTTTGTTAGTTTTAAGTTTTAATGCTGTTCCTTACTTTCAGTTTTTGTGAAGAAAAAAATTGTATTTATTTAAATTTTACCATAAAATACACTTCATTTTAAACAGATCGTACTTAAAAATAAGTTTATTGGCCCTTAATTTATGGACCTGGCTATTTCTTAATGGCTAAGGACGACTAAAAATCTTTATTTTTTACCTTAAATAAACTTTACTGTAAATAAATCATACTTACAAATAAGTTTATAGGCCTTTAACTAATGGGCCTCGCTATCTCGTATTAGCTAAGGACTGCTAAAAAATTGTTATTTCTACCAGAAAAAAATACTTCAATTATACAATTGTACTTACAAATAAGTTTATAGACCCGTAATTTAGGGGTCTTTCTATATAGTAATAGCCAAGGACATCTAAGTTTTTTTTATTTCTTTCATAAAATATACTTTCTTCTGAATGAATCAAATATAAGAATAGGTTTATAAGCCCTTAATTATGGGACCTGGTTATCTCATTATAGCTAAGAACAGTTAAAAATCATAATTTCTACCATAAATTACACTTCATCTTAAACAAATAGTATTTACAAATAAGTTTATTTGCCATTAAATTAGGGGTCTGGCTATTTCATAATGGCCAAGTACTGCTAAAAAAAACTTCATTTTTAACGTAAATACACTTCATTTTTAACAAATCGTACTTACAAATATCTTTATCGGCGGTTAATTTAGAGGGTCAGGGTGTCTCGTAATGACCAATCAATGCTAAATTTTTATTTCTACCATATAATACATTCTAAACAAAACGTACCTAAAAATAGGTTTCTAAGCCCTTAAATTAGGGTTCTGGCCATCTCATAATGGCTAAGAACTGCTAAAAACCGTTATTTCCACCATAAAATACACTTCATTTAAAAATCATAGAATCGGCTGAATAGTGACCAAAACTCGAAATAACGGTTATATAAAAACGGATTTTGATACAAAAATACATATCAAAAGAAACAAATTTTTATGCTGATTTCAAATATAAAAAATTTCATTAAGTTTAGTCTTATCCATCAAAGGTTACGAGCCTCAGAATATTTTCTTGATTGTCGAAAAAAGAATGAAAGAGTCCCTAAAAATCGATTGATCTTAATAAAAACTTGACCTACGTTGCCCGGGCAACGTGAAGTGTTGCAGCAACCTTTGTCCGGCTTTGCCGACTTAAGTGTTGCGAGAGCTACACTTAAGTCGAAATTCACAATAAAAACTAGACCTACGTTGCCCGGGCAACGGGAAGTGTTGCGGCAACCTTTTTCCGGCTTCACCGGCTAAAGTATTGCGAGAGCAACACTTTGGTTTTGTTTCTTCGCTATCGATCAGTAATCACATGATCAACGGCTATTCCTCAGTGTTGAAAAAACAACAACAGTAGTATCGAAAAAAGGGACTAAATTGACTTTGCAGCCAGTTGAACTTTATCCTTTTCAATTGTAGACATCGTGACTGATGAAAACTTGGAACAATATCTTATATAATCTATTTGGTATTATAAAGCTATCCGTAACTTTTCAGGATTAAAATACCATAGGTGACACTAATTATTACGAATTTACCTCATTATTTTACGTTATCGTTTGCACCCGTTGCGTAAACACTTAACTCTGTCAGAATTAAAGAGATCGAATACAATGTGCACCAACTTGCACGAAGTTCTAGCCCAAAGTGAACAGATTCTTACTTACAAGTCCCTCTCCCATAATAGGCATCAAGTTCACCGGAAACAAATAAATGGGTACACCAGCTAGTATAGTTGCAAACCCATCATCGCTGAAGTTGCCTGTAGCCTAACAGCAGATTATTACCTACAAGTCCCCTACATGTCTTACCACTGAAACCAAATTGGTTTTACCATCCAATACACTGGAAGCAAATAATAGATACACCAACTAGTAATAGTTGCTAACCTCTCTTTGCCGAAGGTGATTATTACCTAACAGCTGCCTGTTGGTGACGAGTCCTCTATATGTCTCACAATTTGTATCGACCTAGATTTCGTTTCAGTGTGTACCTTACTACTGAAGTTGTTAACCCCTTGAAACTTTCAAATCTTGGTTTTGGTGTACCTCATGAAGGAATTTTTGTACCAAAAAATGAATACCATATACTTTGTTCAGCTCATCAAGAGCTATCGATTGCCGTCAAAAAAATATTCGATCTGTCTTAGTTCAAAAGTTGATTTTTTTTTGCCGTAGGCCAACTTTCTAACGTCAACTCACCTTAGACTCAACTTTCAACTTTTGTCAACTTAGAAAGGAGATAAGGATAAACTCCAATTTCTTTAGCAACGAGAGATCTTTTAAAGCTTATTAGGCACATCTGATAACATTTCTCTACGCCAATCCCAAGTCGAAAAAACCGAATGATAAACTCAGCTGAAATCACGACCAGAAATGGGTAGAAACAATCGATGGCAGCACTTTCGGACCCGTGGGAAAATGCCACAATTTAGCTTCTGTAAATTTTTCTTTTTATCACTCAAAGAAGATATATTGGCTGTAGGGCCGGGTAACTGCCGCAAATATTTACCACTTATAGATTTTAGTCAATCTTCAATTTGAAAGTGGTGCCTGCCTGCTTGCCTGCTAGAACGGAGCTTTTCACTTGAAAGCAGAAACATGCTTTGATGAATCGAAAGCTTGGCTGCACAACTTCAGATATTCCTCTCTGACATAGACCATATAACTCCACTTTACTTCGCACACAATAAGCTCTGGCTCGTGGAGAAGGAATAAGTTCCAGGAATAAGCTGAGATCGGTGGCATAGGAAAAAAAAGAAAACCGGGACGGAACCAAAGTGTTGCTCTCGCAACACAGTCACACTGTCTGATTCAGCGTATCAGACACCCTTAATGCATGGGTTTCAAGCTCCTGTTTTCAAAAATGTGGAACTTTGTATTTTTGGCAGAAGAAAATCACGGATGCGTGTTTAGTTTTTGTTGGTTTTTTTTGTTTTCCCCGGGGGTAATCGTATTCACCCAGTGGTCATAAAATGTTGGAAGAGGGCTCATTCGAGCGAAGGTTAACCGTTCTAGTACCCTTTTCAAGTGAGCAAATGAATTGAAGGGCGAATCGCCCATCTCCCCGCTACTTTTTTCCCAAAATTGTCCTATAGAAATTTTGAGATAGTCATTTTGTTCATCGTTGTTGAAAGACCTAATAACTGATTCTTTGGGTATAACATGAACTTCTCCTCCGTACAGTCCCATGGGAAGGTATTTAAATCATAATATTTACCTAATCTTTACGCATAGTATTTGTTATTAAGATACATGCATACATTTTCAGGTGGAGAGGGGCCGAATTTTCTGCTGGGGGTTTTTCCACAGGGGAATATGCCATAAGAAGGTAAGTTTCCAGGGAGTGAACTTGTCAAGAGAATTTGCCAGAATTCTTATACAAAATTCTTTTTATATGTCTTGCTTTCTCTTTTCTGTCTCAATTTTACGCGAGGAGCGGTTAAAAGTAACTGTCCGGGGTAAATTTTTACTGGGATTGAATTATCTAGAGGATACTTCCATGGTAAGGGGGTTCCTCCGTGGAGATGGGGTCACATTTTCTGAAAATATTTTAAGAAATGATCAAAAATATAGTAAAAAGACAAGTTTATTTCAACTGACAGTAAGAAGTAACATTAAAAATTAAACAAATCGAAATTCTTTTCTATGTGAAGGAGCTTGCCACCTCAAAACCTCTCTTTACCCTTAAGTTTGAAATTTTTCGCAATTCTTTAAGAATAACTCCTGAAATACTGGGGTCGTTTAATTAGAGCAGCAAGACGGGTTTTTCAAAGAACTAAAAAACTTTAGCGTAAAGAGCAAGGTGTTGAGGAGGGGACAATCCCCTTCATATACCTATTAATTCCTGTTCGTTTAAATTTTTAATGTTGCTCCTTACTTTCAGTTGAAAAAACTTGTTTTTTTCATTTGATTTTTACCAGAAAATGCACTTCATTTTAAACAAATAGTTTGGCTATCCCATAAAAAATCGTAAATTAAAGTTTAGATTAAGTTAAAAAGCCTAGTTTTTAAATTAAAATTATGATGCGTTTTATTCATTGTTTAAGCCTTTTTTTTCATTTCCCTTTAAAACTATTAGTTTATTTTAAGAAATGTCTTGGTTTTTTAAAAGTAAATAATGGTGAGATAATAATAACTTCAGACTCCCCTGTTACTCAACCTAAATTCGTCTTACAATTTCCATCATAACTTTATTATAGCACTTTTGTCTGTTGTTATTTTTCACACCTTGTCTAACCCAAAAATATAATATGCAACCAAATGAATAAATTAGTTTTATCCTAAACAATACTGATTTAAATAATAAATCTTATTAAGCATATGAAATTACAAATTTTAGATTTTTTTTTCATGTTTATAATGGTCTAATAATTTCTGATGAGGTGAGAAAACGCTCCTTGTTTGTTTTTGTAATTATATTTTATTGTCTGTTTTTCAAACAGAAAAGAATGATTTTTCAGAATAGGGTAGGTTTCATAAGACTACTATTGCCCCAAGGCTAACTAAATTAGCAGCAAACAAGTTTCATCTTCCTCAATGAGACGATTTTGCATATTTGAACTGTTTTGCATTACTTTTCTATTCTAAGCTCGACATCTAGTTTAAAGATTTTGTCGTAAAACAAATCTCATTGTAGATAATTTTGTCACTTTGTTATACTTTATAATAAAAATTTTTTATTAATAGCATCAGTTTTTCTAATTTCTTCCTTTCTTTAGTATGATTTACGAAAAAGTTAGATTTATTATTTTTTACTCTTTTCTGTTTATTTGCTATTAAAATTTGAAAATAAATAATCCGCAGGGGGGCCCTGAGTTATATTTTTTCATGAAAAGGGGCGGTTGAAGAAGTAAATTTGGGAAGGACTATGTTAGTTAAAGAACAAACGTGGCACAGATGGGTCTATTTTTTGGAGAAATACCTCCATCATCCTTGATCAAGGTTATGGCAAAACGAAAAGACTGCTTTTAAAAAATAAGTATTTTGATGAAACTTGTATGATGTTGATTTTTTTTTTTTTTAGCTAGATAGCGTTGCTTATTGCTCTCATTTTCTCTTACCATTTCCTCTTTTGGTCACAGAGAAATTCTCTTAAACGTCAATTTTGAGGTTTTATTCATGTAATATGGTATAGGAAAATAAAATTATGTAATGAGGTATAGGATTTTTCCTTTTCCAGAACTGAATGTTCTTATTTCTTCTTCGACTTCTTATTTTTCCTATTTCTGTTTCTTCTATTCCTTATTTCTATTTCCTATTTAATTAATAAGGGTTATTCCTTATTTCAACAAAGGAAATGCTTTTCAACAGGGAATCATGGGGCAGCAATTTTTTGGGATGGATAGTAGCTGTTTTTGCCCTATGCATTGGATGGGGTCAAAGGATCGATAGGTTTTAAATGTTGGGATCGATCAGGGAGTGGTGTCTTCTCTTGTTGCTTGAGTTTTTTTTATTATTGTATAAACTTAATGAAGTGAATTCTTTTGTTTATTTGTTTTAAATTTTGTGTTATTTAGCCCCCCTACTATGGGCGATGGAGCCTATAGTGCTATTGTAAATATTTGTTGTAATAAAGAAAGGAACTGAACTGAATTACAAATATTATCTTTTTTACTTATTACAAAATTTAATATAAAATAACAGTGAAATTTTGCTCTTAATAGATTTAAAATATTATTTTTTTAGGGGCACATTATAATATTATTTCATTTTTCTTTGTTGTCAAAGTTTGGTAGTTTGATAAAGTGGTTTTATCAACCAAAATATTTTCAGCTCTGTGAGAAAAGGGTAGAGCATAGTTGTCCACCCCCTCCTTATATTTTATATAATAAATTTTGCCCCACCTAGGTTTTTGATAATAAATTTTACCTCCCCCCCTTCTATTTGCATGATTTGACACCCTAGCTACTCATAAGAAATTTTTGAACGTCTTTTTACGGTGAGTGAATAATTTGGAAATTTGGCTTGTTTTACTTAGACTTTCAATACTTTTCACTTTCTTTCTTTTTTTAATACCTATTTTCAATTTTTTTTTTTCAAATGGTGTTCTTTTGAAACGACAATAAATGATTACTTGGGTAAAAGTCGGTTGGGAGCATCTAGATAAGTAAGCTTTGAATATCTATACACTCTAGCATATATAGCATCTGTGATAATGTAGCTTAACAGAAACTTAACAGCTTAATAGCAGCTTAACAGAAACAGAGATTTTGTACAATAGAAGGAAACCTCTTAAGAACCTTTTTTCTAATTAACGTTTTGACGCACCTGTATCAAGTAAACACGGTATGTTTTGGAAACACTCAAAATTAAAACAGCGTAAGATCCGTAAATCATTATTATCATTAATCATTATTAAATCATTATCATTAACCATTATGGTAGATCATTATTTAAATTTGTACCACTCTGTTTTCCGAACTGGTGTCTCGTTTTATGTGCTGGCCCTTCCTTAAGTTCTGGCTCTATGCCAAAAATTTCCGCATGGTGATTTGGTTTGCTACAATAATGCCAATGAAATCTTTTCTATATTGTCCGTTAGTCTTCTCACCTCTACGGAGTGTATAATTACTTTTATATGTCTTTTACCTATCATTATTGATTATCATACTGTCCGTGGTGGTGGACACCCATATTTTCTATAGTTCCATGCCGCTAAGGACTCAAGGTCATGGAATCGGTCGGCTATTTCCTTAGAAGATGACCCTTGGTCCCCTTCGTGCCTCTTAGGTTCACGATCTGTCTCCCCAAATTTGAGACGTTTTTGCCCTCTTCCATGGTTAAAGTAATATATGTTTACTGTGTTATTTATTGACATCTGATGAAATTTTTGTCATAACTTCATCAATTTTCGCTTCCGTTTCTGCCAAACTTATAGCCTGCTTGAGATTTTCAGGCTAACGTGATAATATTAGTCTTAGCAGTTTTTTTGGTATCCCTTGTGTAAAAGTTTGTACTTATACTTTTGTATTGTTTCGTCACTTCTGCTTTTGCCTAACTATAAGCTTACAGGCCGACAAATCTTGTCTCCATAATCCTGAATACTAGTTGAGTTGTAAAAGTAACTACCTCCGCTCTTAGCCTCTCAGAAACACTCTTATCTATGAACCTTTCAAACAGATCGTAGTAACGAACTGTAGTAAGGAGCGTTCCGGCTCAATAGTAAGCAAAACTCTAAAAAATGAAATTTTGATATATAAGTTTAATCAAGATTAGTCTTACCCATCAAAAGTAACGAGCCTGAGAAAATTTGCCTTATTTTAGAAAATAGGCGAAAAAAAACTCCTAAAAGTCATAGAATCTTCACGAAAATCGTGCCACCAGATTCAGCGTTTCAGAGAACCCTATTGCAAAAATGTAGAATTTTGTATTTTTTGCCAGAAGGCAGATCACGCATGCGTGTTTATTTGTTTGTTTGTTCGTTTTTTGGTTTTTTTTTCCAGGGGTGATCGTATCGACCCAGTGGTCCTAGAATCTTGCGAGAGGGCTCATTCTAACAGAAATGAAAAGTTTTAGTGCCCTTTTTAAGTAACCAAAGAAAATTTGAGGGCACCTAGGCCCCTCGCAAGCTAATTATTTCCCCAGAGTCACCAGATCAAGATTATGAGATTGCCATTTTATTCAAAGTAGTCAAAAACCTTATAACTATGTCTTAGGGGACAACTTACTCCCCCACAGTTCCCGTGGGAGGGGCCACAGGTAACAAACTTTGACTAGTGCTTACATATAGTAATGGTTATTCGGAAGTGTACAGACGTTTTCAGGGTGATTTTTAAGTTGGGGGGAGGAGTTGAGAAGAGGGGAATATGTTGGGGGAACTTTCCTTGGAGGAATTTGTCATGGGGGAAGAAAATTTTCATGAAGGGAGCGCAAGATTATCTAGCATTATTTAAAAATATACAATGAAAAAATAAATATGAAAAAAAATTTTCAACTGAAAGTAAGGAGAAGCATTAAAATTTAAGACGAACAGAAATTATTACGCATATGATGGGCTCACCTCCTCCTAATACCTCGCTCTTTTTAAAGCTAAAGTATTTTTAGTAATTTCAACTATTTATTCTACGGCTTTTGTGATTCAGGGGTCATCATTAAGAAATTGGAACAAAATTTAAGCTTTAGTGTAAAGAGCGAGGTTCTGACGAGGGGTGAACCCCTTTGTATACGTAATAAAAACATGAGAATACAGAAGTTCGCTACGTAAGCTAATTTGTAAGTTACGTATATCTTTTACTAATAAAAACATGTTGCCTTTTTAAGTAACCAAAAATCGGAGGGCAACTAGGCCTCCTCCCCCGCTCCTTTTTTCTCAAAATCATTCGGTCAAAACTATGATAAAGCCATTTAGCAAAAAAAATATGCAAATTTCGTTTTAATTATTCTTCTGCGGAGAGCCAAAATCGAAACATGCATTGATTCAAAAACGTTCAGAATTTTTTTTTTTTTTAAACGAGTTTTTTAACGGAAAGTAAGGAGCGACGTTAAGGCTTAAAACGAACAGAAATTACTTCGTATATGAAAGGAGATGCTTCCTCATCAACGCTCCGCTCTTTACGCTAAAGCTTTTTACTGTTTTAGAAAGTAGAGTTAAGAGAAAGTGTCAAACTTTAGTGCAAAGATCGGGGTGTTGATGAGGAAGCAGCCCTATCATATACGAAGTAATTTCTGTTCGTTTTAAGTCTTAACATCGCTCCTTACTTTCCGTTAAAAAACTCGTTTTTTTAAATTTAATTTTTAAAGGATTCAATTACAGTTTCAATGTCTTTTGCTTCTTTTCTTTAATTGATTCAAAATATTTTAGCACACTTTCCCTTAATCTAACTGCTACGCATTACCACTTAATCGTCAATTATTTCTGTTAAATCGTCAAAGATTCTCAATTTTTCGATGAATTTATCCACATCACAAATTCTCGCGTATTCTGGTATAATTTTTGCAATGCCAAGTAGCGTTGTTTGTGAAGTCAATTTGCCTTCTGGTAGAGTCATTTACGTTTTTATCTACAACTTTATTTAGTCTTTTCGACCCAGTTCTTCCCCAAGCCACCAGTTGTGGTAGATTTTTCTGTGTTACTGTAACGGTTGTAAGCCGTGCCCTTGGAGGGGTTGTGAGTAAGATCCTAAGGTGGTAAAAATTTGGCTAGTGTTTCCATAGGGACAGCCTGACCTATTATCTGAAGAGTCCCTACTGGGAATTAACGAGAAGCTTAAATAATGTTTCATAGAGAAGTTTGGTATAATACAATTACTTTATTTAAACGGCATAAGGGAAATGGCTATATATACGGCACTGGGACTAAACGTCCCACAGTGTAAAACAAATACAATATTCCAGTTACAAAACATAAAACATCAAAACACTTACAAAAGTCCAAGGTATTCCTAATTAAACTCAACAGAGGTCAGTCCCGTAATTTAAATGGAAAAAATTGCTTGATCCCATAAAATCTGTCTTTTATATCATAGGTCAACCGTGTCATTTCAGATTACATACGTACATAAGCAAAAAAGCGGTTATTTCTCAATTTCCTTTACAAGCCTATACTTACAAAGATGTACGCTTATATCATAATAAAAAATGGTATTTCAAAATGTTGCATTTTGTATTTTGTGTCTTAATATTTTTACTAAAATCAAATTCCTACTTAATTAGTCAGCTTTACTACACCATCTTCCTTTTTTCTCTTTCAATGTTTTCTCTTGCACTTTTCAAATATAAGAAGTTGTTTGAAACATCAAACGATTTTAAAAGTGTACACTTAGCATCTTCTTTTGAGTTCAAAATCTGTCAAAACTTACCCTGAAAAGTCTAACTTAATAATATGAGCCGATTTTGAGACATTAATTTGTCAGCCTTGAAAGCTTCAGCTTAATACCCTCTGCTTGCAATGTAGCAACAGTTGTAGTATGAGTAGCAAACATATTTAACATGAACTAATAAACATTCTTCCGTGATCTTTCTACGGGAAAAAAATCACATTTTTGTATATAAGAGTTTGAAACCTTTACAAGAGGGTTCTCTGATACCCTGGGTCTGATGGTGTGATTCTTATAAGGATCACTTGATGCTTTAGGGTTGTTTCCCACCTTGTTCGAAATCAGGCAAATTTTCTAAGGCTTCAAGTAGGCATCCTTTCCATTTTTGTCGTGGTTGACATTCTATGTGGTTGATTGAAATTGTATCTGTAGTTATCTATCTGGCTATTGCTTGTAAGGCGTTTTTTCAGTTAAAACTATATTTTTAGAACAACAAAATAAAACATATCATAAGCATAAAAGCGAGGACATCTTAGCAGTACTAAAAACGAAGGATTGCCAAAATGAGCTTCTTTTCTAGGTTGAATTTTAGAGCTGAGAAGTAATTCCTAATGAACTCTGTGGAATCGAGATAATTTTTGATCCTGGTTTGCTAAAATTCTTTTCTAGTCTTTCACCGTCCAAGCGAATGACTAACGACATTTTTTTTTTTTTTTTGCAGATCAAATGAACTCATGCTGTTACTTAATGGTGCTTTTTTGTTCTATTTTGAAAATGTGCTAATTAATATTTATGGTATCACAGGTTAAGTTTTGTTTGTGTTAAAATTCTTGATGATGCAAAATTCTTACCCAATTTTTATCTATGCGGTTTCCGTTCCCTATATTATGAGTTCTTCTAGCTATTTGCTTGTTCTATAGCTCCTTTTTTGACATTTTGTATCTTTTCTAAGCTTTTTAAAATGACTGGAATTCCTTGTTCACTATTATAGCTTTTCTAACCTATATGTACTCAAAAAATTCCAATAGATAAAATCGGATGTAGCAACAATAAATCCATTGCTGTGATATTTTAGATTGTAATTTCAATGATTTTTTTCACTTTATTTATGCCACCCATAATTGTAATGATTGTTACTTGTTTACAAAAATTTTTTGACTTTCACACCATCTCTTAGTAACAGCTCCAGAGATTGAGCATAAGCAAAACTTTGCTTTACGGCACGAGAGTTCCTGAACCTCAAAGTCTCTTCGACCCCTGGCCATTCTTTAAAAAGAAAAACATCAAAGTAAGTGTCGAAATAGACAGCAAGCCAAAGTACTTTCAAGCTGTGACTTTTGCTGTAGCGTTTTCCAATATGTTCAGTAGGACGTTACAGAGACATTTGGAGACGGTTTTATCCTGCTTAATCACTAATTTTTCCCGATTTGCCTAGACACTAGTCATTGAATCATGACCAGAAAGGCTACCAAGTAACTTTTTACACCTTTCTGGATTTTTCACTTCAGCAGGTAACTTGTTTAATACAACAGTAACGTCATCAGAGACTATAGAATTCACCATCGCAGCTGATGAAAGCTTAGGAAAATATTCAATGTAATCAGCCAACTGAGTCAAAACGACATAAAGAAGTTGTTCAAACGTATTACCTTTAGATGAAAGGTGAGAGTAAGCCACTTCTGGAATATAGGGTACATCGGTTGGGCGGTAAACTACGAAATTGGGGACTTAGGTAGAATTAGCATGACATTTGCTGAAAAGGTCAAAAATGTTTTCAGATTATTCAGTTTTGCATTAGTTTCAAACCACTTAATAACCCATTCATTTGCTAAATTCTTACTTCACTTTGAAAATTTCAGTGCTATCAAAAGAGGCCGAACCATAACGTATAATGTCATCTTTATTAATTTCCGTGTTAAAACTCCTTTGAACAAAATTCAGCATCGGGGAAACTATTAGTTTATCTTGATTGTCCATTTCTCGTATTGCTCATCGGTTATTATTGGCTTCATGGCATCATATCTATTTCTTCTTTATACAAGTGTTTGGAGAACTAGGTTAACTAGTCTTCAAGGGTAGAAAAGCTTCCACCCCCTGGATATAAGTTTGGTGGCACGTCTTTCAAAACTGTTGTATGCTTTTTTTAATATAGGGAGGATATAAAAATTATATCTTCGAGCTTAAAACCAACAAGTCCATCACACGGAAGGCTTATGGCTTTTGAAGATCGATTGGAAAGGTTATACTTAACTAGCCACAGATTTCTTAGAATGGGTGCTGAAATTTAATTCACTGTGAATAAAAAATCTCACTCGTTATTGACAAAGAGGATTGGATGGCTTCAAAGAAAATAGAATTGACAAGTATTCATTTTGATGATATGAATGAATTGACAATTCTTTATATTTAAGTCAAGAAGCCACGCCTTATTTAATCTACCAACTAAAGGCAAGCCGATACATCAATTAAGACAGGGCTAAAGTGTGACCTGCGATACTCAGGGAACATATTCATAGACAGAAGACGTTGCAACGCTGGTCGGTTATTCCCTCTATCACCATCATCAAGCTCTCCGACATTTTGTCTGCACTTGGGCTGCCATTTCAGCCCAGTGTTTCCACTTCTACCGATTTATCGGTAGATCTACCGATTTTCGGACCTTTCTACCGAATAAATTTCCAGCCTACCGAAATACCGATTTTCTACCGACTTTTGGCGAGTTTTGCCATTTTTTTTTTCTTTTTAATTGAACATAATAGGTGTGACTGCAAACAGTGCCATTTAGCGAAATCCCAGAGCCATTCACAGCCACTTCAGTCATAGTGCAAAACGAAAGCGTTCATTGAACGCTTTCGAGGACTTTTTAGAAATTGACAATCACAAGATATTGTCCCCTGGACAAACTAGATGGTTATCTGTACATAGCTGCTTCAAATGGATTCTTAAGCAATGGGATGCTCTGACAATATATTTTACTGAGGCTGTGTTTGATGATCCTACCCATGGAAACGATTTAGCACTTGGTGGCTTGAAATACCCCTTTATGAGAATAATGATGATGTTCATGGACTATATTTTGGGCATGTTGGCTGAATTCAATGCTCTTTTCCAATCACAGTCTCCCCCTTTTCCATAAATTTAAATTAGAAACAAAAAGACTTGTTGCAACTCTCTCCAAGAACTTTCTTGAGGTAGGATATGTAAATGCTTTGAAAAATTCACTTGATGTAAATGATGACAATTATTATGTAGCTATCCAAAAAATTTATCTTGGACTGAATGCCGGGATCGCCATTTCAGAGCTTGTAGACCGCGACCCTCAGGTGGACCATAATCAAGAGATGAAGCTATACCTCACAGCAAGAGAATTTTACAAGGAAGCAGTTGCACAGATCAAAACCAGGTTCATATTTGATGATGATTTGTATGAGATGTCCTGTCTTGTAGAGCCTTCAAATGCTGCTAAGCTCAATCTTTCTAGTCTTGCACCAATTCCAGTTAAGCATTTCCCTCCCAAATGTCCTAGAGCTGCCATTGACTCGGAATGGCGTGAACAAAGCTCTGTCGATGTTCCGAAGGATCTGTATCAGTCACCAGTAGAATATTGAAGATTCGTTTTGTCCATTGTTACCCCAAGTGGTCTACCAAGATTTGTAAATTTAAGGCAGGTTATTTACTTTTTCTTTTCACTGCCTTTCTCGAATGTTGTTGCAGAACGTCTTTTCAGCACTTCAAAAGAGGTGAAGACTGATAAACAAAACAAATTGTCGACACTGACCTTGTCTGCCATCGTACTAAATGCGGGACGAAGAGGATGAATATGCATTCTTCGTCGCTGATAGTTGATCATGAACTAGAGAAACGGCAAGAGGAAGTACGAGCATCTGCGACCGTTGAAGATTATATATGAGTGATCAAAGTTAGTCTATAATAGCAAAAGTTTCTGTTTTGTGTTGCATTAGATATTTGAAACATCCACTGTTCCAAAGTGTGCTTTATTGAATTATTATGATGAAAAGTACCTAATTAAGTAGATTAGAATTCAATCAATCTATGTATTGATACGATCCTAGGCTAAGGCTTCAGAATGTTAGTGATGTATGTTTACGGTGGAAGAGCAAAAGTTTCTGTTTTGAGTTGCATTAGATATTTGAAACTGCCGCTGTTCCTGAATTGTTGTTTGAAGACCAAAGTATGCTTTATTGATTTATTATGATGAAAAGTACTTAATTAAGTAGATTAGAATTCAATCAACGTATTCTACCGATACGATCTTAGGCTTGATTCCGTCGTTTGCAGTTGAGTATCACTTGCTTTAATCATTTGAATCCAGTATCTCATTTGTTGTTTGAAGTCCAATTTTAAGTGCTTTACAATGATGAACAGTACCTGATTAAGTATAATAGGATTCCATTAATAATGGAATCCTGGTCGACCAAGAGAAGCCCCGTTCTCATGCGTGTCTAGCTAAGCATCTATGTTTACAAGCGTGCCAGGCAATATATTCGTGTCTAAACATATCTTGTTCCGACGTAGGCATAAACACCAAATGCCAATTTAATTAATACATGAAAATCGTTCTTTCCTTATGTGTGAATTCGGATTCAGAGGCGCTGCAGATTTGCAGCAACTACTGCAAATGCCGCGTTTGCAACATTTTAGAATCGCCGCTAGCTCAAGAGTATACCATATTAGTATACTAGAGATTTACAAGAACCACTCCAAACGCTGCATTTGCAACGACTGCAACATTTCGTAACCGTCGTTATTGCAACGAGATCAAACAACGCCCCATTACTCTTTTGGAGTTTTAAAGAAAACATTGCTTTAAATCGTTGTATAATCAATCGTAAGTCGATAGACCGTTGTAGAGTGGTCTAATTCTGAATTGATCTGGGACTTCAGCAAAAAATTGAGCATTTTCGCGAACTTAACATACACTTAAAGGGTTTGGGCATGTCTAGAAATTCCCTACCGATTTTTCTACCGATAGCGTAACGCCATCTACCGATTTTCTACCGAATTTTAGGTAGATATACCGATTTTCGAAGCATGCGAAGTGGAAACACTGTTTCAGCCAGCCCTTTGGCTGGCTGAGAACTAAAATAAATAAAATTGGTAAGTATAAAGCTCTTTGTACCTTCTAACAAAAGTTGCAGGCCTTTGGTATGTATGATTAGCCTATAATAACAGAGGTCAGACTCCACCTCTAATGGAATACTAGGCTAGCAAAGGCTTCAGGCCTTTGGTGTGTATAATTAGCCTATATGGTAAAATTCTAGTTAATTGACTTCTTGCTATCTCAGAAAGGGTTTGGGTTAGGAAATGAAACTTTCAGGGATGGGTCTACAGGCTAAAGTATGTTCTGGGAAAGTATTTTAAAGTACCCACCTCCACTCCTTCTCTCTCTAGAGGGCCCTGAAATTTGCCTACATGACAGGTCTATAGGCTACCTATTGAAATTTTGACAAAACAGCATTTTACCTTAATTTTACTTAATTCACTTAATTAATTTGACTTAATTAATAATTTTACCTTAATAGTAGCAACTAGGCTACTAGCCTAGTTGCTTTTTCTCTGCCTTTAGTTCTGAAAATGCAATTCCTGTTATTTGAGTAGAATTTTGAGCCCTATCAATGTTTGTTTTTTTAAATTTAGGAAATGTGTTTGCATATCTTAAAAACCTTATAGAATGGAATTGAGCAAAGTTATGAAGCTGAAAACAATTTTGTTGCATTTCAATTAAGCAGATCTATTTAAAGCTATGGCCAGTTGACCACCCACTTTGAAAAAAAGGAGGTTTTGTAATTTATTTTAATAAGAAAGTTCTGGCTTGTAAAACAGTTACCTGTACTTGGGAGGGAGGGGGTTGGGTACAAAAGAATTTTTTCATGGGTGGGGGTCAAAAATAAATTAAAGAATACATCAAAAATTTATTTATATCAGTCATTCTCAAAGTGGATACTGCTATCCAGTGGGGTTGCTGGAGGAAACCAGAATCCTGGTAATGGGCACAGGTGCATTTGGGGTGCAATGATAATCTTTAGAGGGTAGTGAAAGTTTAAAAGAAAAGAGAAAATAGGCTGATTGGGAACCCTTATGACATGTTTACAGATAAAATAAAAATTTAAGTTAAGATTTATAAATTTTGATCATTTGTTAACATGGTTGTGGTGTTATTTTTTCATCACTTAATTTATTTTAACTTATTCTAACTTAACAAATTTAGAAATTGACTTTTTTTTATAGAAAGATTTTTTCCCAAAACATTTGATGATTTATGTTATAAATTTATAAAATTTAGTCTTTTAAATGTTAATTCCTCCTCTCACAGATACAATTATATTTGTATCCCTTATTAATTGCTATTAAAATAAATACAAAATCCAGGTGGCACCAAGTAATTTTTTCTGGAAAGGAGTCTATTGTTCAAATAATTTTGGGACTCCCTGATCTACACCTAAATAAATAGCAACAAAGACCACACTGCATTTTCATCACAAACACCTAAAACAAGAAGAGCAAATTAGAATGAATATTTCAGCAGGAAACAAATTAGAATGAATATTTCAGCCCCATGTCCAAGGCCCATCCTCAGCAATACAAAAATATATAAGAAGAAAAAAACTTACAACAGGATAATGTTTTTGTCTAAACTAATAAAGTAAAATTGATCATTGGTCAACCGCTCACCATAAGTAAGATGTAAATAGCATAAGTAAGATGTAAATAGCAAATGTAAAAGACCACCACCACCTTAGCGACATAAACATCTGAAACAAGAAGATCAATAGGGAATTTCTCAAGACAGTAGGAAACAAATAAGAATGAATATTTCAGCTGTATGTCCAAGGGCCATCTTCAGCAATACAAAAGTGTATCAGAAGAAAAAACTTCAACAGGATTAGTATGTGAAATTCCCTGTTGTTGTTCTTGTTTTAGATGTTTGTGATGGAAAGGCAGTGTGGTCTTCATTGCTATACACATCTTGCTTATGGGGAGTAGTTAATGTAACTGCTCCCCAATATAATGATATATTTTACTTTATTAGTTTACGGAAAAACACTAAACCTGTTATAAGTTTTTTCTTCTTATAGTCCTATATTTTGAAGACAGCCCTTTGACATAGGGCCAAAATATTCATTGTAATTTGTTTCCCACTATCTTGAGAAATTCTATATTGTTCTTCTTGTTTTAAGTGTTTGTCTGGGACTAAGCAGAAAGCAGGTCATTCATGTTTGCAGTGGAATTATGTTGTAAAAAAAGATTTATGGGAAATTCCTGGGAGGGTGTAAAGCAGAGGGATTTGAATAGACATGGATGGAGGAGGATTATGTGTAGCCTTGATTGCCTCAGGGCGCTTGGTGCTTCAGTGAGTTATTAGTAGTAGTATTGAATTTTAATACAATTGCTACTTATAATTTTGTACCATGTTGGTTCCACCCCTGTTCATGTATGTCTCACTGTCTGGAGTTTGATTATCCATGACTGTTTGGACTTCCAATGGCTTAACAGTTAATGACTAAGATCATATATAAAAAAGGACAAGAAAGTATTCCTGTATTTAAGACATGATTGATTTGTGGTAGTTTTAGGCTTAGAAAATTACTCAACTCTTTTTCTGCTCACACAGTTTGTGAATATACTGTTCAAAATTTCTATTGTTTTTAATTTCAGAAACTGTGCCCTAAATCATTTTCATAATTGACCAATCATAAAAATACATTTGGAAGTTTAAAGAAGCTCAATTGAATAAACTAATGATGGGACTACCCAGTTGCATTGCACTCCTGGGTAATTTAGTTTTTACAAAAAAATTGACTTTATTGTGGCTTGACCACAATCATAAAGAAAATACAAATATTAATTATGTAAATTTGCTTAAGATTAGTTTAAATCAATGGTTCAATATCTATAGTCTTGGTTAACAGAATAAAAAAGAAAAGTTGAGCAATAAAGAAAATCAAACAAAATAATAGCCAGTAAAAAAGGGAGTAATTACAAATATTTCAGTAGAGATCTACACTTGGCCATGAGAATATTATAACAGAATATTGTTAATAAAAAATTAAATCTAAATATACCTACAGTGGGCAAACTGTTCCATTTAGATTTACATTAATCTTTGGGATTTATCATTTTGGTGTCATATTCCTTGCCATATCACAATGCAGGAGTGCCAATCCATAAAATCATGGAGGGGAGGGTAAGGATTTACTGGTACTTGATCTGTTATCCAGTACTTGAGAATTTGAACCTATAAGACCAGGCAATAACCAGTTTTTTGCTGTTTGAATACAGAGACAGTTAGCTTCAGTTCAGTCAAAAATTATATTGTAGTTATATTCTAATAAATATTTAGTTGGTATTTTGTTAGGCTTTGTTTCATTTTGCATACAGAATTACTTCGGTAATTAGAATTTGTAGTGCCCTTTTTAAGAGTCAAAGGGTAGCCACCCTCCCCCTCCCCCCCACACACACAATATGTTTCCTCAACGGTCATATAATAGAAGTTTTATAGTAGTTTTATTCAAAATAGTACAAAGATCATCTAACAAGGCTTTTGGGGCTGGTACAAACAACCAGAGTCTGGGAGGGAAGGTTGAATGTCATGCCCTAGGGTATTTAAGGTTTTTATGGATGGGGTGTTTGTTTAACTTTGGAACAAGTCTTATTTGGTTGAAAATTGAAGTTTTGTTCCCTTTTACAAGTCAAAGTGATAGAGAGCAACTAGTCCCCCTTGCCTGACAATTCCTCTTTTCACTGAACACATCTGATGGAAATTGTGATATACAGATGTTAATTGTAATGCCTCTAGGGTTGAAAATAAACCCATTTCCTTGGGCATAGGGCTGTAAGTTTTACCTTTTGGCATGCTAGTTTTCAATGGAATGGAATTTATGGAACTTTATTGTATAAACTTAAGATGAGGCTTATTAGATTTGAAATTGGAAGTTATAGTGTTCTTTTTAAGTTTTAATTGTTTTGAAAGCAACCAGTCCCTCCCCCCCCCTTTCCATCAATTTCCAAGCCCATCATTTCCCCAAACATGACCAAGCGAAATTTTGATATAGAATTTTTTTAATTGTAGTTGAAGGGTCTGAAAATTAAGGCTGTGAGGAAGACACCCCCCCCCCCACACTGGTCTCAGGGTAAGGGTTCTAAGTTATGCCCTTGGGGCATATATAATTTTTTTTTAGAAATACTAGTTGTATATGCATTGGGTTTGTAATCAGAAGTTCTATTGGCCCTTTTAAGAGTTAAAATGATCAGAGTACAGCTACCCCCCTCCTTTATCACACCCATTTCGTGTTTTCCCAAGATGCATCCAATAGAAGCTTGAGACAGTCCTTTTATTCAAAATAGTCAGAAAATCATATAACAAGACTTTGGGGGTTGATACAAACTACCAGAGCCTGGGCAAGGGTTGTAAGTTCTGTCCATAGGGCATCTAAGACTTTTATGGAAGGAATGACTGTAGACTGTATATTTCTCTATTGTTATTTGTTCTTTTTTTCCCCCAAAGAGGCCATAGAACAGATTGTTACCCTACAATATCTGCAAAAGCTTTTTGGGGAAAACAATTTTTCCGTTTTATTTTGTAGAAATAAAACCTAATGGCTAGGAAAATACAACTACTTTACTCTTTTGGCTTAGTACTGGCTATAAATGTATAATTTCTCTAACTATCGATTTTCAATCAGTGCTTAGTGCTACATTCCTTACTTTTCAGTTAAACCAAATTGAGTTTTTCTCTGTCTTACTTATATGAGCTGGGTATGTATAAGTTGTAATATGTTAATTTGAGAAAACTGATAAATACCAGTTTCTTCCTTTAGCTCATTTAAGGTTTAACTTCGTCAAATCTAATTTTGTCTTTGACCCTTCTCTGGCTCCAAATACTGTTTTCCATAGTATTTTGTACAGAATGGATTCCAGAAGACTGGCAAACGGGCATCATTCTGCCTCTCTGGAAATGGAAAGGCAGTTGCAGAATCTGCTCCAACTATTGTGGTATCAAACTCCTCTGTGCCCAGGAAGCTCTTCATTATGACCCTCCTGGACCGCTGTTCCACTTTCCTCAGAAGCCAACAAAGAATCCAAAAGGCTGGCTTCATGCCAGGAAGGTCCATCATGGAGCAAATATTCACACTGAGGCAGCTGATAGAAAAGACTCGAGAATTTCAACAAAAAGCATATCATGCCTTTGTGGATTTCAAGGCTGCTTTCAATTCTGTCGACCGGCAATCACTCTGGCTCATATTGAAAACAACAGGACTACCAGCAAAGTACTGCAACCTTTTTGAGCGGCTCCACAAAGGGACAGAGAGCTGCAGGCAAGTCAGTGGCAGACACAGCTCATCTTTTGAAAGCAATACTAGAGTCCGTCAGGGCTGTTCTACTGCTGCAGAGCTATTTAATTGTGTCATTGACTACATTATGACTTGTACCATAAACCGCCTCCAGCTGAGGTTGCATTACGGCAATAGAGTACTTTCAGATGCTGACTATGCCAATGACCTTGCTCTTGTCTCTGATTCACCGTCGAAGCTCAGAGAAGCCCTAGAGATCCTTGCTGATGAAGCCTTAAAGATAGGGTTTTCGATTAATTGGCAGAAGCCAAAAGTGATGTTTGTTGAACCCCATAACTCACTGCGTCCCCCGTGAGTCCTAATGGTTGGTGACAAACCAGCTGAGATTGTTGATGAATTTACATACCTTGGCTCTATCCTCTCAAATGACGGATGAATCCTCAAATATCTAATGAACCGAATTGCCAAAGCCTCAGCATTAGTGGGAAGACTAAGTGCCCTTTGGAGGAAACCTTCTATCAGCCATAGGACCAAGATGCCCATATACAATGCTTCAGTGGGACCTGTGCTTCTTTACGGAGCCGAAACCTGGCCAGCCACTCAGTCTGTGCTTAGCACCGCAAATATAGCCCAAACAAAACATCTTTGCCGCATTGAAGGACTACGCTGGCACAATTTTGTTAGCAACGAGAACCTCCTGTTGCTAACTGCTGAAACACTCTTCTCAGTCCAACTCGCCCAACGAGCACTAAGCGGGTATGGACATCTCCTTTGCATGCCCCCAACACTCCCACACTAACGATTTTTGACTTTTGTCCCGTGCTGCATGGTTGGAAACGCCCAAGAGGTCGTCCCCCAACCAGATGAAAGGACACGAGAGGTGTCTTCTTAGCCATGGCAAATATTCAAGAGGAGGTCCACATCCTTGCAAGAGACCAGTCTAAATGGAGGCACCATGTAGCATCACTCTCAACGCTGGAAGCATTTCAGCAGGAGCATTAAGTCAAGTTAAGTCAAGTAATTTTGTCATGAAGGTTGTGTATTGACCTCATTTTCATCTGTTTTCTAGAAAGGAAAAATACTATCTTTTCCTACAATTTAAAATGTTGCCATTTGTATTTTTCAAATACTGAAGAACAAAAAAGATGTTTTTCTGCTGTTTTATAAAAAATTATCAATAGCCTAAAAATTTTCATTGATTTTTAATTGTAGAAACGTAATTAAGTAATATTTGAAATCAAGAATTAATCAACCTTAATATGAAATCCAGAGGTCCTATTATTACCCATAATCAAGGCCGTATCCAGGGTGAGGTTAGGGGTTTTCAACCCCCCCCCCCCCGACATGTTATCCTGACTCTTAGAAACGTAACAAAAGTGAATATAGATAAATTTCTTATGCGTTTTTAGTTTTTTTTTGTAACCCCTCCCCCCGAAAGAAAATCATTCTCTATTATCCGCTTCAAAAAAATCCTTCAATTCATCCAAAGGATTCGTGTAGTATTGATGTTTTCAAGCTATTAGGCGAATTCAAGAGGCTAGTTTATATTTTAAACACTATCTAGACACCATCTTTCCACATTTGTTTTCAAAATGATTACGTACAATAGATATCAAATTAACCATGTTCAACTCACGTGAAACATCCCAAAATACTTTTATTTTCCACCGTAATACATTCTTAAAGAGTATTGTTTCCACTCTTAAAAAAATCATCGTAAAGCACTATTTTGCATTTTCCAAAACATGGTAGTTTTTGCAAATTTCGCAAATATAAGAATGTATCACGAGTTGGCTAATTTGATATTCAAAGAAGCAGTCATTTTGGTTTTATTTTGATTTTTTCTTCACTTTCTTCAATTTACTGATGGAAATCAGTAATTTTTTTTATTATAAATTACTTTTTGCTGTTTTTTCATTATGAAATGAAAAAAAACTGATGAAACGACATAAATCAAGCTTAAGTGATGGACACAGAAAAATTCAAAGTCAGTTTTAGTATAATAGTCGGCGAAGCCGGACAAAGGCTGCTGCAACACTTCACGCTGCCCAGGCAAAGTAGGTCTATTTTTTTTAATTACTTACAAGCATGTACAGCCTTTGGGTGAATTGCTTGTGGTTTGACGCTAAATGCATAACTTAGAATTTTTTTTTTAAGTTTGCTTTTTAAAGATAACACTCTTTTGCATGGCCCTTCCTGAGCTGATTGTTATAACTAAAGAAAAGTTGTATCATCCAATTCTCGCCATGTATATATTTCTAGCCATGATTTCGTTTCCTTACTAATAATGGCCATAACTTATTGCAATGTCAGAAGGTATTAGCCATAGTTTAATTCATAATAGCCATAATTTATTACGACTAATAGTCATCATACGAGTAGCATTGATTTACTGCAATATGGGGGGGGGATAGTTCTAATTTTGTTTAAATTAGTCATGAATTATGCAATATAGCTAATATTGCAGCACTGGAGATAGGGTATCCGTAATTCTGTTTGTATTAGCCATAATTTATTGTAAATAATAGCCATGATAATAGTAGCCATAATTTTGCAGTTGTGGTAATAAAAACCATGTTTTTGTGCAATTTAGGAAGGAAGCAGTTGCAATTTTTTATAATAGCCGTAATTTATTGCAACATACTAGGGGAGTAGCCATAGTTTTGCTCATAGTAGCCACATTTTGTTGTAACTAATTGCCATGATAAAAGCAGCCGTAATTTGCAGCCACAATAACCAGCTTTTACTAGCTTTAAGGTGCCTCCCTTAAAGCTGGTAATTTTGAAGCCATTTTCTAGCTTTAAGAGGCCTCCCCCAGGCCACTTAGAAAGTCCCCAGGTGGCAATAGGGGGACGCCCTACAGATATGTAGGGTATCTCCATAGAAGGTATGGACCAAGGGGGGCCTTGCCCCTGACCGGGACCATAAATACACTTGGAGGAGGAACAAGATTTTTCAAATGTGCACTCAACAGGGTCCACTGGTGCGTCTAAACGTCCCTTGAGTTACGAACACTTTCCCAGTAATGGGTTAAATTGTTTGGTGACGCAGAACACCACCTATAGGAGGACAGCTATGACAGGGCGTAAGATCCATACATATGGGCAACAGCCCCTGCTTTAACGTTATAGTCGGTGCCCAAACACTCTCCCCCCTCCTGATGAACACATATATAGCCCCAATTATATATTTGTTTGTTGTTCTTTCAGTGATTAGTTCATTGTTAAATCGGTTACGCTATGTAGACTCTAGATATCCAGTTGATCATGAGTGGTAGTTCTGGATGTTGTGTATAATATTGGGATTAAAAATACAATTTTAAATGAATTAAGATGTAAATAATAATAGAAAGAAACATGGTGATCTTATTAATGTCAATATTCTGCATTTTTAAATTAAAAATTCTATTTTATTAGTGTTTTTTTTTTTTTTTAAGTTCGATGGCCTATGTGTCCTAACGATACATATGGAAACATCAGTACTGCGGTAAAGAGCACAAAATTTAAAATCTAAACATGCCTCTTTTTTTCTTGCATGTCTCCTTCTAGAACGTTGCCTTTCTGCAATATCAGGTAAATACCCATCATCATGTAAATATCATGTGTCAATACCCATTTATCGTGTTCAGTAAAAAAAAAAAAAATTGTTGTTACTTATTCACGAGTGGTAACTATTATTTCCATTAATCTTAATAGTAAGATTTGTTTAGAAAACAGATGTATAAGACTTTCAAAAAAGAGCCTTAAACTCCTCGAAATTGGTGTCGCATCAAAATGAAACAAACCATTGATATCATCATGGTCTGAAACCTTATTTGGGAAAGTTACAGCCCCCTCTTGATATGTGTTGATACAATTAAATGGATCTTGATTTAAATATGTGTATCTCGATTTTTTTCTGTATGTCGTCTGTTTAAGTCAAAAGAGTCAAAATACTGTAATTCATATCTTCTCTTATTTTCCATTTATTTTTTTTTTATTTTGCTCAGAGATTTTTTTTTGTATAATGCAAAAAATCCCCCTGAAAGCGTCTGTACACTTCCCAATAACCATTACTATGTGTAAACACTGGTCAAAGTTTGTAACTTGCAGCCCCTCCCACGGGGACAGTGGGGGAGTAAGTCGTCCCTAAAGACATAGTTATTAGGTGTTTTGACTATGCTAAATATACGTAAAATATACGTAACTTACAAATTAGTTTACGTAACAAACTTCTAAATTTGTATGTTTGTATTACGTATATGAGGGAAGTCACCCTCTCGTCAGTACCTTGCTCTTTACACTAACGCTTTAATTTTGTCCCAATTCCTTAAGAATGACCCCTGAATCACAAAGGCTGTAGAATAAATAGTTAAAATTAATAAAATTACTTTAGAGTAAAGATCAAGGTATTAGGAGGAAGTGAACCCGTCATATGCGTCATAATTTCTGTTCGTTTTAAGTTTCAATGCTGCTCCTTACTTTAAGTTGAAGAATTTTTGCATATTCATTTTTTCATTGTTCTTTAAAAAATGCTAAAAAAAATCCTGCACCCCCCTTCATTGAAATGTTCTTCTCCCATGACAAATTTCTCCATGGAAAGTTCCCCCTGCGTAATCCCTCCCCTCAAACCTCCCCCCCAACCAAAAAATCCCCCTGAAAGCGTCTGTACACTTCCCAATAACCATTACTATATGTAAACACTGGTCAAAATTTGTAACTTGCAACCCCGCCCACGGGGACTACGGCGGAGTAAGTCGTCCCCAAAGACGACTTACTAATTAACTAATTTTTTAATTTAGTTTAAAATTTTAAAAGACTAATTAAGTTTTTGCTATGATGAATAAAATGGCTATATCTGAATTTTGATCCGGTGATTTTGGGGAAAATGAGCTTGGGAGGGGGCCTAGGTGCCCTCCAAGTTTTTGGTCACTTAAAAAGGACACTAGAACTTTTAATTTTCGTTAGAATGAGCCCTCTCATCAAGGAGGCACACTTGTGCCTCTATAAAGAGGCGCAACACGACAATGTTAAGCGATCTTCGGTTCCAGTGGTCGCAGAGGGATGGGGAGGGATGCATTTCGTAGCCCGAGCTCCAACTAAGAAACCTGCAAAATTTCATCCCCCTCCAACTTTTCCTTCATGGGGAAAATCTGGCCGAAAGTTTCGACTCGTCAACCCCAGCCCCCCTTTAACGTTGTCCGATCGGGCTGAAATTCACAAGTTAAGGTCCCCTAGGGCCCAGGAGCTTATCCGCGAAATTTCAGCTCGATCCGATAACTCCTTCCCTGTTTTCAGAAACCACGCATAGCCACTTAAAATTCATTTACTTTTTTTTCCTAGACGCCTACAGGTCACATCCGACATCGGATCTGGGTGTACGAAGACTCATTCGATGCGGAATTCTCCGAGTAATTTTCCTGGAAAGTTTCGTAGGAAAATCTTAACCCCCCGAAAGTTTCGACCCTCCAACCCCCCCCCTTTTTAACGTTGTCCGATCGGGCTGAAATTCACAAGTTAAGGTCCCCCTACGGCCCAGGAGCTTATCCGCGAAATTTCGATTGTAGAAAAACGTACAGAAATAATATGAAAAAAACTTCGTTTTCTTAAAGAGTTAAAGAGGCTGCGTCCCAAAGTCGAACCTTAAAACGTACAGGAATTAGAAGAGGCAGTTGGGGGGCTGCCGCCCCCCAAACCCTCAGCTTTTAAAGACTCTTTTGTACAGGTTTTTTTTTGTGGGGGGACTTCATTGTTACTAATTACTAGTTTCGGCGCAATGGTTCTCCTGTCCTCTTGTGTTTAACATTTTTCGAAGTTATTCCATTATTCATTCATTTCAATTTTTTGTTAATTAAAAGAGGGCCTTTCCGAAGCCAAGAGCGGGGGGTTAGCAAAAAAACAAAAAACCTGTACAAAAGAGTCTTTAAAAGCTGAGGGTTTGGGGGGCGGCAGCCCCCCAACTGCCTCTTCTAATTCCTGTACGTTTTAAGGTTCGACTTTGGGACGCAGCCTCTTTAACTCTTCAAGAAAACGAAGTTTTTTTCATATTATGACATTCTAGGACCACTGGGTAGATACGGTCACCCCTGGGAAAAAATGCAAAATGTTACATTTTCGTTGATAGGAACCTAAAACTTGTACTGTAGGGTTCTCTTATACGCTGAATCTGATGGTTTGATTCTATTACTTTTAAGGGGTGTTTTCCCCTATTTTCTAAAATAAGGCAAAATTTCTCAGGCTTGTAACTTTTGATGGGTAAGTCTAAACTTAATGAAACATACATATATTTAAAATCAGCATTAAAATGTGATTCTTTTGATGTAACTATTGTTATAAAAATTCCTTTTTTTTAGAGTTTCGGTTACTATTGAACTGGGTTGCTCCTTACTACAGTTCGTTACCACGAAATGTTTAATAAATCGGTTCTGGTTTGGGTCGTTTATAGACGAATATACCTTTCCCTCAGATTTTCAAGATCTTGCAAAACTTAACGAACATTTACAAAATACAGATTTTACAAAATTTGCAGAAGGATATTACAGACTTAATCGTAAAATTAGATATTTGAATCTCAATTTACGAATGCCAAACAATTTGATAAGTTAAAAAACAATGAAAAACCATCCGTTGGTGCGAAATTCCAACAGCTCGTTAGGAGTGCCTCTTCTTCTTAATTTATTTTTTCAAAATTCATCGTGTATTCACCTGAAGAAGGCTTAAACGGCCATTAGCATGGGGTTTATTTTTGAGTCATCCTCCAGTTTTTTTTATGTTAATAGAAAATATTTTCTGAAAACAATACTTTATAGGTTCCACCGCAACTGCAACAGAACCCTCGGCCATCTGACCGCAGGAGCAAATGAACCCCTGTATTACTTCACAGTTACGCAACCGAGCCCCTATACAATTGAATCCTCGTGCAACTGAACCCCCGCTTAGCTGAACCCTCTTCAAGCTATACCCCTTGTTTAAATGGACTTTCACACAACTGAACTCTTGTGCAACTCAACTTCCGTCTAATTGAGCCCTCGTGTAACTGAACGTGGTAAAACTTAATCCTTGAGGAACTCAACACTCAGTCAACTCTACGTCCGTGAAACTACCAAATTCAGCTCAATCCTAAATCAGCATAAACTCTATATAATTAATTCCTTGTGTAACTCAACCCCCATTCTATTCACCTTCTTCACAATTCAACTCTCACTTTGCTAAATCCTCATTCAGCTCAACTGCCATTTAACCCAAACCAGCTTGAGTTAACCCCCATTCAAATCGACCACATTTAGCCCAACTCTCGTCAAATCAGTAATATATCAAGGCTGAGTGACCTTCCTCTAATTTTGGACTAATATTGAGTGGAAAATGAAAAATAATATTCGTGTGTTTACTTTTATGGACAGGGAAGAGGGAGGAAGTCAATTTCTTGAAGAATTTCCTTTCTGATTCATTGAAAAGAGAATTCAAATGTAAGTTAACAGGTACTTCATTGCCAAAACGAACCCACCATAGGAAAGATGACGTTACCCAAACACTATTTAATTTTATTTAAATTTGGCCTGTGATTCAAAGCTTTGATAGGGATTTACTTATTAATTATGTCGTTCCAAATGTTGGTCTTGAAAATTTCGCTGATTTCAGCCCTACCGGGAGTTGAATATTAATACGTTTAAGTGAGTCCATTCCTGCTCGTAATTATTTAGGTGAAAATTTTATGCCCAGAAGTGCTTATCACTGTTCTTTAAAACGCCACTATACTTCAGCATAAATAGTAAAGGCTTATGGGCTCTGCATTCCTGTCATAAGGGTATATTTTCTTTTAGTTTTTAAGTTTTCGATTCCGCTTTGATCCCATTTGCCAAACCAAATTCATAGAATTCAAATTTTCTTGCGGTATTCTTTGAAGAATTTGAATTTTGGTTCACTAACATGCTCTGAGCCCGAACTCACTTGAAGATAATGGTGGCAACAATTGATGCAACCTAGTACAGAGAAACCCCATATTGGCCAAAATCTTAGAGATTCATTAAAAAAAAACGCTATCTCGTTAAAAACTTGCCGTTAACGCTGACTCAGGAATGCTAATCGTTATTTAAATAAACATCAAAAATTTAATCGCCGAAGACGTAGTAGGTTTTAGACTTTTACAGTGAGAGAAGGAGGCAAAAAGAAAACTTTTTGTAGAGATTTTTGTTCTTTTCAAGCTTGCTTTGCATATTTAATTTAAGTTTCTCTCGTTATGGCACTTGGTATTAACCAAGTGACATATAGCAGTCGCCAATTCTGTCGGTCTGTCGGTCCCGGTTTTGCTACTTTAGGCACTTCCAGGTAAGCTAGGACGATGAAATTTGGCAAGCGTATTAGGGACCGGACCAAATTAAATTAGAAATAGTCGTTTTCCCGATTTGACCACCTGGGGGGGAGTGGGGGCCCGGTTAATTCGCAAAAAATAGAAAAAATGAAGTATTTTTAACTTATCAGCGGGTGATTGGATCTTAATGAAATTTGATGTTTGGAATAATATTGTGTCTCAAAGCTCTTATTTTAAATCCCGACCGGATCTGATGACCTTGGGGGGAGTTGGAGGGGGGAAACCTAAAGTCCCGGTTTTTCTACTTTAGGCACTTCCAGGTAAGCTAGGACGATGAAATTTGGCAAGCGTATCAGGGACCGGACCAGATTAAATTAGAAATAGTCGTTTTCCCGATTTGACCATCTGGGAGGGGGGAGTGGGGGCCGGTTAATTGGGAAAAAATAGAAAAAATGAAGTATTTTTAACTTATGAGCGGGTGATTGGATCTTAATGAAATTTGATGTTTGTAATGATATTGTGTCTCAGAGCTCTTATTTTAAATCCCGACTGGGTCTGATGACATTGGGGGGAGTTGGAGGGGGGGGGGAACCTAAAATCTTGGAAAATACTTAGAGTGGAGGGATCGGGATGAAACTTGATGGGAAAAATAAGCGCAAGTCCCAGATACATAGTCCTAGATACATGATTGACATAACCAGAACGGATCCGCTCTCTTTGGGGTAGTTGGGGTGGGGGTTAATTCTGAAAAATTAGAAAAAATGAGGTATTTTTAACTTACGAACGGGTGATTGGATCTCCGTGAAATTTGATATTTAGAAGGATATCGTGTCTCAAAGCTCTCATTTTGAATCCTGACCGGATCTGGTGACATTGGGGGAACCGGATCTGGTGACATTGGGGGAAGTTTGGGGTGGGGAAACCTAAAATGATGGGAAACGCTTAGATTGGAGGGATTGGGATGAAACTTGGTTGGAAAAATAAGCAGAAGTCTTGTGTACGTGATTTAAATAATTGGAACGGATCCGCTCAATTGCGGGGGGGGGGGGGGGGGGTAATTCTGAAAAATGACGTATTTTTAACTTACGAAGGAGTGATCGGATCTTCATGAAACTTCATATTTAGAAGGACCTCGTAACTCCGATATCTTATTTTAAATCTCAACCGGATCAAGCGCAATTAAATCAAATCATCAAATTCAGGGTATCAGAGAACCCTATTGTAGAAGTTTCAAGCTTATATCTACAAAAATGAGGAATTTTGTATTTTTTGCCAGAAGGCAGATCGCGGATGCGGATCCATTCCCCAACTACAAAAAGATCTTGGCCACCTTATAGGCCCCAATTTTTGGAGATAAATGTTTTGTTCAGTTTCCTGTTGTCTACATGAACCACGCGTCCAAAATTCTTACGCATTCGTATATAAGTTTCAAGCCACTCGAAAAAAACATATCAATTGTGACCCTCATTTTTGGGGGGCTCTAAACTCCTGAACTAATTTTACTATTTATATTAGGGTGTCCTTGGCGTAGGGACTTGAGGTTTTAAGCTTCAAGTCAATCAGAAAGTGTTTTTGTCCATTGTTTGGGTGTGTTTTCGGGAAAAGCATTGACTTCCTATTTTTCCTTCTGCATTGGAGCTACCTTCGTCCATGCACATGAAGATATAAGTTTTGGGGTGATTGGAAAAAAATAGTACTTTTTCGTGCCCATTAAATGGCAGCCCGTGTCCCCGAGTATTTTTTCATTATATTTCTCTTGGCCAGGTGACTTCTACTTGTAACACTAAAACTCATTGGGGAAAAGGTCTTTGGTCCATCTCGAACCCCCAAACCAACTCCTCTAACAAAATGTTCTGTCATCTAGGTCAGGAGACAAGAGTATAGAAAGTGTCCAGCCAGTCAGACACCTAGCACCAAACAAGACCCCTTTTTTGACTGTAAAACCCATCTGAAACATTTAGCAATTTGCATAGTTTTTGGTCCTTGAGCCAGTGGGTGTGGAATGATGTTTCCTGGGTCATATTTGCTGGACCTTTGACAAAATGGCAACCCTAAAATCTTTATCCAATATAAAAGAGGGTTGCATGGAGCCCGGTAACAAAAGAACATATGTGAGGGAGGTTCCATATCCTCCAATAATTTTTAACCCTAAAAAGGACACTAGAATTTTTAAGTTTCAATAGAATAATTCTCTTTCTTACTTTGTTTGAACACCAATTCCACATGAGCGGTCGGTGAAAAACAAAAATACTAGAAGGCCAATAGCTCTTTAATAAAATTACTTACAAAAGCATACAGAGGTGACAATTTCATGATGTTATAATAACAAAACCTACAACAGTGCTTTAGAAAAATACAGTTTTTCATAGAAAATTATTCATAATTTGAAAATTATTTGTTTTAATTACAAAAGGTTTTCAACCCATCAATTTCCTTCAAAACGAGCCATTGTTCCGCTATCTGAGAAAAAGAAAACAAAAGAAGAAAGATGGCCTCGATTCAGAATACCGTGGTTTGAAGCCACTTCTTGATTTTCAAATCAATATACTCTCCTTGTTATTCCAGTCAAGAGACGGTTAGTTTCTTATTTAGGGGTAATGAACAGGGCGGTTTTAATAACGCACTTCTTTGTTTTGATCTGACTTTAGTTTTCACGCACGCTCATTCCCCATCCAAATCTACTTAAAATCACCCACTTTACGCCCTCTCAAGAAATTTTGATGTGTTTTAAATTCTTCCTTATGACCCCCTCCCAACTAATTAGTGGATATGAGAAGGGGGTGTCATCCTCAGATCCATGTTTGATGCCTTTTACTCCTTTTTATTCCATTTACTCCTTAACATCCTTTATTGCTTTTGACGTCTTTATTCCTTTTATTCCATACCATTTATTTCCCTGCATAATCTGAAAAAAAAATTGAAACAGCCATTTTGTTAATCATAGGTGAAATATATATTAACTAAGGATCTGAGGATGACACCACCACCCCCCCCACCCACATCCCACGCAGAGAGCGCTGTAAAATATGCAATTCACCCATTGTTTACTCATAATCTTTACTTTTGGGAAAGAAAATCACGAATGACCCAAAGTGTCCAATAAATCTAAGGATAAAAGAGTTAAGCTTTCAACTAAGTAGAGGGCAGTGGTGAACTAAATCAAAACACACAGTATGCACGTAGGTTGTCAAAGGGGCGCATTAGTAATTTCTTAGGAACGGCTTAGAGCATTGTGTTGAGACTTTCAAGCCATTGTGATGGGTATCTTGAACTTAATTCTTGATGATTCTTAAATCAACTCTGGCGATACACTATTCTGACAAAGTGCATTTACAATTCGTCTTTTAATTTTTCTCAAAATTGCCCTCAATACTATAAATGGACAATGCGGTAGTATTCGTGGCGGCAGTTGTAGTAGTATTGACAGCATGCAAAAATTGCCTTTTTTATTATCTCCCTTATCATTTCCTGAATTTTCTAAATTAGTATTCTCAGCTATTCCTGTGTTACACCCTTTTGACAATCTAAATACACATAATATATCTTGATTTAGTTCAACACTCCCCTCAACATTCTCGGAAAGGCTCACCTGAATACCCATCGTCTTTTTGGAGAATAAACTTCTAACATGCATATCATTCCCAATAATATATACTATGTTTAAACAATAAATAAATTTCCTAACATAAAGCCCTTGTCCTGAGGAATATGGGGAGGTTGGCATCCCCAAAGATATATTTACTGGACCCTTCAACAACACTTAACAAAATAGCCCTCTTAAAATTGTAACTCTGTTTTTGGGAATGATAGGCTATGGGGGGCTGATTGCTCTCCATCCACTTTTGACTCTTAAAAAGGGAACTAAAATTTCTTCCACTCAAACGAGCTCCATCCTGACCAAAGTTAATCCGATACCCATTCCATGAAAACTATACATACCCCAGGGCATAACTTACAGCCGTTGCCTATGAGTTCTGTGGGATTATGTCCATCCTAAAAACATTTTTATAGGATTTTTGGACTTTTGGTAACAAAAAAGCTATCTCAAAATTTTCATTGAGTACGTTTCGGGAAAAGAGAATATCAGGAGGGAGGGCTAGTTAATCTCCATCGTGTATGACTGTTAAAATCCAACTATAACTATTGTATGACAGTCAAATGAGCCTCATCTAAAATCGCATGACCACCCCTTCCATAAAAACCTTATATTATCCTTGGGCATGACATATAACCCTTACCCCCAGACTCTGGGGAATGCTGTCAAACCCAAAAGCCTGGTTATATGAGCCTTTGACTATTTTTCAACAAATTAAATGTGCTTTGGGAATTGCTGGATGTGGGAGGGGGGGGGGCTTGTTGCAATCCAATCAGTTTGAACTATTAAAGAGGGTACTAGCCCTTTCAGTTGGAAACTCACATAGTTCTTTCGCGCGTGGGCGAAGGCGGGGTATAAATCTTGTGTGGTTTTAGACCAGTGTCACATATTTTTAATGGAAAGTATAGGCTTTGTCACTATTGTATATTTGTTCTACTGTGCTAATTACTAATTTGGACATATAGATAGAAAATATAAAATATTTTCCCTAAATATATGCAGGTCTTCTAAAAATATAAGGGTAATCCTCATACTTTCACTAATTTAATCTTTTAGCCCTTAACTGGTCGGGTGGGGTAAAATATGTATCATGTACTTTTCATTTTGAGATTTATCAATAACCCCTGCCGCTACGCCATCGTGGTGCTATATAATGTAGAAACACCCCACGTAAAATATTCTGTGAGTCAGTCAACCTACTGCATCTAGGAAGGGGATCTCGGATAGTTTTTTACCCCACCCCTTACATAACAAAAAAACTGAAAACTCTCGGGGTCCAATATTTTGTAAAACGGTTAATAGAGAGTCTGAATGGCTAACATTCGGTAGGACTACTATAGTTGCACTTCTTTCATCATTTATCCATTTCAACGCTGAAGGTCTTGCAGCCTTTTTAGTAGTAAATTTTGCGTTTCTGCTGTTCCAAAGGTATTTCTTACAACTGGAGTTTCTTTGCAACTGAAGGGACCACCCGAGATATGCCTAGAGCAACCATGCGGGTCAAAAGGTTTCTGTTCGTCAAGGCTTGCTTGCGCTTTGATGATTTTCAGAATCGAAAGCGTCAAGATTGTTTAGCTCTTAACACAGATCTGTTTATTGCTTTGATTACAGAATGCAGCCAGAGCTCCACCCTGTCTGAGCATTTGATAATTGACGAAATACTCGTTCCCTTCAGGGTTCAATGCGTGTTCAGAATGTATATCCCTTCAAAGCCAGTCAAGTAAGGACTGAAAATACATTGTCTGACTGATGCCTGCACCTACAACTACATCCAATGCCTTCATATATTATGGCAAAACCACTAAAATGCTAGGCACACTGTTGATATCCATTCTTATCCGTGCCGCTTTGACTCTGGCTGTGCCGGTCTTCACCACAAACAGAAACATAACCGCAGACAACTAGTATTATCGACAACTAGTATATATTGTGTCGATTGACAAACTGAACAGACGAAATACTATCTACGTTGGAACTCTTAGGAAGAAGAAGCGCAGAGGAGTTCTTCCGCACAGGGATCGTTACCCTGATTTCTGAATCTTCTGCTTTACTCAGAAGAAGACTATTGTGTCATATATGCTGAAGAATAGCAAAGCAGTAGCTCTTATGTCTCCAATGCAAAACAAAAGCATGATAGATACGAACTCAGACAAGCCAAAGATAGTTGAGTTTTACAACGCAAATAAATCTGGTGTCGACAGTTTGGATAAAAAATGTACCAAATACACTACAAGCCGTTGCTGTCATTGCTGGACACTTGCAATCCTCTTTGCAATGCATGATATTGCAGGCGTCAACACAGGAGTACTTGTCAAGACAACAAAAAGTCAAGAAAAGGTGATCTAGCACCAAAAAATCTTGACACAGTTGGGACTATCCCTTACGAAGCCTCATTTGATGGTTAAAGCATCCTACAACTCCCTTTCTTGAGAACATCGAAATCTAGTGTCCAATATTGTTGAAATGTAGTCTAAAGGAAGTTCTGACGCTAAACTACATTTTGGCCGTAAAAATCAGTGCTACAGTCTCTGTCCTCGTTCAACTGGCCAGAAGACGACAAGGGTCTGCAGCATTTGTAAAAAGGGCTGCTGCAAGGATATCCTCAATAAAGTTTGCCCAGAATGTACCTGGATGATACATTTTATGTTAAACATATTGCATTTGATTGTATTTGTTTAAAGCTAAATAACAAGTTCCTATCTGAAATAGTTTTATTTCCAGGTGTTTTTAGTTATGGGGTAAATATTTACTCCACCCGACCAGTTACATAACAAAAAAAAAAACAACAAAAAAACACCCAACCAGTTATGGGTTAAGAGAAATGGTTTTATTTTGTTGTACTGAATTGTGTAGGAACATTCTAAGAAGAAGTAAAATAAGTTTTCTGGATCGTGAGAAGTATATTCACAATTTAGTGTAACAAACTAGTGATTTTGGTTCTAAAAACTTAAAGAACTAGTTTCAGGAAAGCTATCTTTCATGATTAGGCTAGGACTAATAATATTTCTCAGGTGCTGAGCCATGTTAGGCCTACCCGATGCTGGGTGTATTCCAAGCTGCAAGCATTTTAACTACACAACTTATTTGAAGTCGACTTCCACTGGGGATGGTTGTGGGCAAATATTGAGCAGTTCACATAATTGACCTATAAATTAAGTGAATATACCTCTCAGTGCCTTCTTTTATGGTCTGTCTGAATATAATAGCCTAATCACTTTACTTGCAAATTCAATTTTAACCTAACCTTTCTAATTTTAACCAAATGTATAGGTCATATTAGTCTATATATTTCCTATGCATTTATCAATTCTCAATATTATTGCTGCTGATTCAATTTAGAAGTAGGCTAATTGACTTCTTGCTATCTCAGAAAGGGTCTAGGTTAGGAAAATGAAACTTTCAGGGATGGGTCTGTATTAACTGAAAATTAAGGTAAAATGTTGTTTTGTCAAATTTTCAATAGGTATAGACCTATCATATAGGTAAATTTCAGGGCCCACTAGAGGGAGAAGGAGTGGAGATAGGTACTTTAAAATACCTTCCTGGGACATAGGCTACTTTGGTAAAACTGGTTCAAACAGTATTACTGGCTTTCATATAAAGTGAATATACCACTTGATGCCTTTTTTTTATGCTCTTTACAAATATAATAATCGCTTCTACCACAAATTCAGATTCAAGCACTTTTTGACCTCTTAAGAATGACCTATATGTGGGGTCATTACAAATCTGTAATAGCTTAGAAACAAATTTGGGCTATATATTTGCACATCAGGGGGGTGGAGGTTAAGCATAGCATATATTATATATGTAAACTAACCATTGCTGTTTGTTTTTTAATGTGTTTGTGCACATCAAACTTTAATGAGAAAAGAAATCACCAGTGCAACAGCACAAACACATAAAAAAAAATTCCAGTAATGGTTAGTTTACATATTTAATATATACTATGCTTTACCCCCACCCCCCTGATGTGCAAATATATAGCCCAAATTTGTTTCAAAACTATTACAGATTTGTAATGACCCCATACATAGGTCATTTTTAAGAGGTCAAAAAGTGCTTAAATCTGAATTTGTGGTAGAAGCAATTATTATATTTGTAAACAGCATTAAAAAAGGCATCAAGTGGTATATTCACTTTATATGAAAGCCAGTAATACTGTTTGCACCAGTTTTACCCATACTTTAACCTGTAGACCCATCCCTGAAAGTTTCATTTTCTTAACCTAAACCCTTTCTGAGATAGCAAGAAATGTATTAACTAGAATTTTACCAGTTAAGAGTTTAAATTTTCAAGAATGAATTTAGAGTCTAAATAATGCTCTTAAAGGTTTTTCTTTGACTACATGAGATATCAAATAAAATTTGGAGATACCAATGAAACTGAGGCCAAATTATTGGTGTTTTTGCCTCTATTCTAGTAATTGGTGCAACTTTTACCCTGCTTGGGGGGGGGGCATGTTCCTGTAAAACTACCTCTTGAATCCTTGTCTTGGTGACTACATGCAAAAGTTTTCTGATTGTGTTGGCCTGTTTCTTTTCCAAAGCTTGATTAATCTTCTTTTAAAATTTTTGATGTATTTAACATTATCCTTAGCAAATAAAAAATTAAATCTGGCTTGAAAGTTTAATTTACTATCACTGACTTTTGCCAATGATTATGGTATTCAAGCTACTCTGCCATAAAGAACTTATCCCAAATGTCTCTTCAAGGACAAGAAGACATTATCAAAAACTTTTCAAGAAGCAGGCTAACTCATGGCTACATAGCAAATTCTTTTCTAATTGGGTGATGAGTCTATGGAACCTGTTAGACTAGGGAATACTCTATTCTGCTAGTATTGAGTCATTCAAATCATCAATTGACAAGGAATGGTGCAACAGGCTCTGACAATTAGATTAGGACTCACCTGATCAGTCAGCACACAATATTCACTGACCAGCAATTACAGGATTATCCTATTGCTGGCAAGTGCAATTTAAGGCAATATTATGTAGATATTTGATAAAAGACCTTTTTTTGGGAATGACCTCTTTTCTTTCCCATTTTGTAAAAATAGAGATGGGTTTTGGACCACCCCTATTTGACTAGAGCATGATGCATGAATGAAAAATGTGGTCTCTTCTAGGTAAGCCAATAAGCTAATAGTTTCAAGTGTTTTATCTTAAATAATTTTAATAATAGCCATATTGATGCATACTTTAGGTTTTTAGCTATTCATTCATGTATAAAATTCTTCTTAATGCCTATTAGGTAATGATATGTGATGATTTTTGTTTTACATAATTTTGCTCAATTGGATACTGTTTTTTTACCCTACTGAATCAATGATATACTAGAGCTTTAAGAAGGGTCTTGAATATTTTGTGTTTCTTATTCCTTAAAGATCACCTAATGAGCCCATCAAGTCAACAAATCTTATTCAATTCAATTCAATTTATTTATAACCCATCTACAAAAAGAGGGCGGAACGCCCTTAAGATGGAGTAATAAGAGAGAAAAAAAAAGGTACAAATAAATACAAATCAAAACAATCAAACAATTAAATAAGTAATGCTGACCATGGGTGAGACACTATCGACATAGAAGAACGAAAATCATGAAGCCTTTTATCAAATATAGATGTAGGAGAAACTAGGCGGAATTTGTTCACTAAGTAACTATTTCTAGTCCAAGGAGGGTAACTGAGAAGGAATTTAGCATAACGAAAATATACTCTACGAACAGATAGTTTCTGAGGTTCACTAAAAAACTGCCAAACCGGACAAAGAGAAAGGAGATGAGGTACAACTAGGCTATTATAAATTTTCACAAGATTTAATTTATCAATATGTTTAATATTAGATGCAATTGAAGCATAAGCAATTCTCAGTTTTTTCTTCAAAAGTTCTAGGGATAAATTCACAGTTTCTTTCATATTTTTTCCAATAGGCATTCCAAGGTAAACTAATTTTTGAGAAAGGGGGACATGAACATTAGCTAAAGATAAAGAAATAGGGCCATTTGTCTCTTTAAAGTTGAAAGCTACAACAGCAGTTTTATCAACATTGAAAGAAAGCCCAATATTTTTATATTCATTATAAAGCTGATTAAACGCGTTTTCACATCCACTAAAAGTACGGCTTAGATTCAAAACGTCATCTGCAAAAGTTATTAAAGACAAGTTAAATCCACGGTGAATACAACTAAAATTAACAGAATTTTGGGCATTTAAAACAGAGTTATTAAATAAAGAAGGTGAGGTAAGGCCACCTTGACGGACTCCTTTCAAAATATTAAAAAGGGAAGATCCCCCCTTTAACTTCGCCTTAAGGTGATGGTACATATACAGAAGGCACTTCACTATACAAAAATTTACCCCTCTTTTATACGCTTCAAATAAAACTTGGGAAAAGATACAAGAGTCGAAAGCACGAGCAACATCTAAAGCACAAAGGATAATATGGGATCTACTTCTTTCTGCATCAGCAAGAACATTCATTAAAGCAAAAAGGGCATGCTCCCGGCTAATACCTTTTTGGTAACCAAACTGGTGGGGTGGGACATAACATTTAGAAACAATTTCATCCAAAATAACTGACTCGAACAATTTAAAAATAGTGCAAGAAACTGTTATAGGTCGGAACGAATCACACGAAGTAAAATCCTTTTTGCCTTTTTTCGGGATAGGGGTTATTTGACCAACTGTAAATTGATAAGGAACAACTCCGTTTTCAATAGACATTTGAAAAAGTAGAGATAAATGATTAAAAAGAAGAGCACTTGCATAATCAAAATGTCTGGCAGTAATTCCATCAACTCCCGCAGAATTTCTTTTCTTTAGTTTTTGACAATAAAACGATACATCACTTGGCTTAATAATAAATGTCGAGGGTTCGTGTTTCTTCAGACAAGCACTTAATTCTTTTTCAAATTTTGACTCAAGAGCAGGATCGGGAGAAGAAAACTCATGCTTATAATAATTTATCCACTCAGGCTCAGGAATATTATTTGCACTAATGTGTTCAAAAGGGCGTTCAAATTTTTTCCAGAGCTTCGAAGGGTTCTCTGCAATTTTATGAGCGTTTTTCTCAATAAGATCAACCTTATGTTTTCTTAACACTTTAGCAAAAAAACGTTTAGAACGTAGCCGCAGACCATTTATAGTCCCAGACTTAGGCCTGCCGCAATCCCTCCAAATATTCAGCCAAATTTTAGAAGACTCGCACGCAGAAATAAGGGAAGGGTTTTTTGACCAACCCTGAACTTGAGAGCCTTTCCTAATACGCTTGCACGGGACAGCTGAAGCTTCAGCACACTTTAGTGCATGGTTAATTTCAGCTAGATAGGTGGTAAGTCCGATGGCTATTTCTTTTTCACTAAGGCCAGAGCGCGTGCACAACAAATGAAAGGGCACCTTTATTTTATTTTATATTCTGTCACATTCAAAACGAAACATCTCGCGGTTAACTTCTTTCCAGTCTTTTATATAAAACCACTTTTTATCTGGCTGTTTAGGGGCATGAAATAAAGCATTTATTTTCAACTTTATTGGAAGGTGATCCGAATAAAAGCCATCACAAATTACCTCAACAGTTTCACAGGGGAAAGATGCGATAAAATGATCAAGGTTAGAAGTCGCTGACAGGACACCAATAAACGTGAAAGTTTCTGTTTTGTCAGCAACTGAGTAGGAAGGGGGAGGGAATTCAAAAGGAGTTGGGTTCTTGGCGATGAACTGTCTGTTAAGTCACAATTAAAGTCTCCTGCAATCAAAACTCGAGCATTTGGATGCTTTGAAACTCCCTTCACAAAACTCGCTAGCTTTTTGCAAGCATTTATGAATTTATTCTCTGATTGCGAAGAGCAGTAATTAGTTGGCAGGTAAACGTTTATATAGATTAGATCCGAAAATTCGGCAGCAATAAAATGGTCATTCGAGTCAAGGAGATTGACGGGAAATTGTGAAATAATAGCTAATCCGCCTGAAAGTCGGCTACGGCTCTTATTCATTTTCGCTGGGTGAAATAAGAGATAAGAATTCTGTGAAATGCTGAGTAAATTTTTCCTTTCATGAGACAAAAAATGTTCTTGCAGAAAAATTATTTCATTTGTACTTAAAAGTTCGGAGAGGACTAGGCCTTTGTCAACCACTTTGCCATTGATATTCCATGATAAGAGACTTAAGGCTCGAGCCATTATGCTGACTTAACTTTACTTAAAAGTCCTTGGGCGACTGGACATTTGAAGCTGTAACAGGGATGATCCTGTGATTTGCACAATGCACACTTCTTGGGCCTTTGACAAGGAGATGTGTATTAATGGTTCCTAAGTTGTCTGTCAAACATAAATCTGAAGTCTCAATATCAGCCAACATTTTCTCAAGGGAAGTCTGATTGTAGCTCATGTTTCAAAGCAGTTCATCTTGATATTAACCCAATATCATACATGTAATTAAGTATAATTTGAGGCCAACTTCTCTAAGATTTACAAATAGGGTGTTGGCATCCTTTTGCACAGCTTCAATATCTTCTTCTGTAGCAATTCTGTAGTAGAGCTTAGTATTGTCAGCAAATAGCCTTCAACTGCTTTGAACTCTGCTGTTTATTTTGTTAATTATAACCAGGGTTGGAAGAGTAATGACCTAAAGACACTTACTTGTATATTGTTGCTTTGGGCTCTAGCTTCTAGTTCTATCTGCCCAAACAGTTGGCACCCTGCAAATTGCAGGGTACAAAGTTTTATTCATGTACCCAGTGATTAATTAATAGTGTATGTTTTAAATACAATCAAACACTTTGAGGTGTGGGATCTGGTCATAGGTCTTTTTTACATTAAACCAAACTAGCAGTATACCAAAACCTCATCAGTGCTGATGTTTATTTTATCCAGTGCCCCAAGTAGCTATTTTTGTCCATTAAACCAATCTATGCTGGATTTAAGAGCTTACTGTCTCTCACAAGCTTAATGATTACGTTTTTGACCAGCTTGCTCAGTTGGTGACAAGACTGACTGGGCAGTAATTGAAGAGTTTATTCGTATCTTCCTTCTTGAATGTTGGAATGACCCTGGCCTTTTTCCTGACATTCAGGAGCTTATCTTCCTCCATGATGGTATACAATATGTATGTGAGCTGTGAAACAGTTTTGGCTGCTTATAGAGTAAGCCATGGATGTTTGATTTAGTTTGGCCCTGATGACTTGTTTATGCCTATACTACAGTAGATTCATCTCACTAAACACCTAAATATGCTTATCTGGCTTACAAAACAATGATAGGACCTTTGTTAAAGCTTTTCCTGCTCAATTACTCATGAGCAGCCACTCCATTGCCTGCTCATGATCTATAGAACTAAGGACTAAATTCTGACCAAATACAAACTTATCAATAAATAATCATAAAGGGACAATTTGGTCCATGTATCATCTCTGCTTAAAGCCATATTGTCCTTCTCTTAAAATGGTTCCTACTGTGTATCTTTGTATAATAAGAGCCACCATGTAAGTAATTTTTTTCTTAGAGATATCTAGCCATGTAATTAGTGCATCCATTCTGATCACCTCTCTTATAAAATTGCTTAATTAAAGTTTTACCAAAATCACTAGATACTACGGACTTCTGGATGGACTTCTCGATGGATTACGGACTTCTTAACTGGCAGAAAGCAAGTTGTGTGCGTAGAAGGTTGTCTCAGCAATGCCGAAGAAGAAGTTCTTAGCGGAGTACCCCAGGGGTCAATTCTCGGCCCCCTTCTGTTTAATCTCTACATCAAGGACCTAGTTGAGGGCATCAAATCTGACATCCTTCTCTACGCGGACGACACAAAGCTCTATCGCGTCATCTCGTCATGTGAAGACATTCACCACCTGCAGGCGGATCTCCAACGAATCGATGACTGGATGAGGAAGTGGATCATGGAAATCAATACCCAGAAAAGTCATATCCTCACTCTGGGTCCACAAAACTTTTCGTCCTCATACTTTCTTGGTTCCGCTGCACTCACTCTTAGTAGAGAAGAAAGAGACCTAGGCATCTTAGTGGATTCTGAACTGAACTTCAGTAGCCACTATGAAGCTGTCGTCAAGAAGGCTTCCAAAGTTGCTGGTATGATCAGAAGAAACTTCTCGTGCGAGGACGACAAAATGCTTGCTACGCTCTATAAGTCCCTTGTCCGCCCGATTCTTGAGTATGGACATTGTTCTACAAGACCATACTACAACAAGGACATAGATGCTCTCGAAAATGTTCAGAGGAGGATAACTAAATTCTCTCCCAGGTTACGCTTCCTTCCCTACGAAGAGCGGCTTAGAAAGCTTGAAATCCCAACCCTCGCATATAGATTCCATCGTGGTGATCTTATTGAAATGTACAAGCTCTGCAATGGAGCCTATGATAACGTACCAGCCCAGAGAATCGTGCAGTTCAATAAAAATCATCTCCGAGGACATCAGTACAAAGTGAGTATGGAACGTTTTTACAAGGACATGGGCCGATGGACTTTCGGCAACCGAGTTGTTCAGCATTGGAACAACTTACCAGAAAGAGTAATCTGCTCCACAAACCTACGGACATTCAAGAAGGAAGTTGATGAATATTATTCAAGTGACATTTTCTCCTTATGCAAATTTAGAAGAAATGCAAATTAAGATTTTTGTTTTGTAGAGGCTTAACGGCCTGCCATCAAATTTGCGAATATATTTATTTATTTTATTTATTTATGTCTAGGCAAGTATCTAGTTTGAGTGAGCAATGGAGTGGTCAGTGGACCCAGGGGTACAGCACCAGCATTCTTATTGGGGTGCAAGAGGGGTTTCCATGTGGAGATTCAAGGGGCACAGACTATATAACATTTTTTCTCCAAATTATGGGAAGGAGCAACTGCGCCCCCCTTCAAAATGATGCTTCTATGTGGACCCCCTCAAATGACACTATCATCTCTGACAAGCTATGTCACAGTTTAGTACATTCTCAAAATAATCAGCTGGTCCCTTATTGAATCTTTCTTTATCACTAATGGAAGTATCATTGCTATCTTTACTGACTACTTTGTCTCAATTTCTAAAAATATATGTACTATATTGTACTGCCTGGCTATATCTTTCAGATCATTGGTGATTTTATACTTTAATGCCGTTTTAATTTTTTCCAATCTCCTCTTGTGTAGGCTACTAAAGATCCATCCCTGAAAATTCTTGTAAAAACCCTTTCTCTCTTCTACCAAGCTTGAGGTGCTCTACTGAAATTTCCAGCTACATCTCTGGATTTTCTTTCTGGGACAAACTCTGGTACTTCGGAAGCTATTTTCTTAAATTATCCCCTCCATCTTCCATACAGTTAAATTTAAAGTGATCAAATTGTGTCTCAAGTTTTCATCATGGATCTCATTCTTTCTCTTATTCTCATTTTTAAAATAACTCTAGACACAAGTAAATAGTGACCTTTCTTTTCAACATCAGTAACATCACTCCTGCCTAGTCCTGTACCAATTCTGTAGCATGAAAGATCTAAATCTGAACTGGCCAGCCATGACAAAAAAAAAAAAAAAAAACAAAGAGAGAAAGAGAAATCTCACAAGTAAAAAAACAAATGGGACTACAACCAGTAGAAGGAATAGATGTAACTAAAGTGACGCACATGTTCCTCATTTTGAAACAAGGCGTTTTCAATGCTGAAAAACAAAGATAAAAACTAAAATCAATAAATAAAATTTCAGTATCTACAATCGTCACTAATGTGACTGAGCTCCACAGAAACTAATAGAATTGCTTCAATGTGAACATCAAAGCAACGTTGCTAAACCCAATGGTACAGTTTTTATATTATATAAAACCTTGACATGATAATCGCCTCAGATAAAGCAATGGATCCAAACAGTACAGGCCAGAGAAAAATAACTTTTTGTCAAGTCTACACAAAGTGCTTATGACAGCTTCAAACTAGATAGCAAGAAGTCCGTGTGTATGTGTGTGTGGGCGTTTGAGCTACTCTTTGTATTGAAATTTACAATGATTAATAATCATTGTATATGTGTACATACACACACATATGTGTGTATGTGTGTGTTTGTGTGTGTGTGTGTATTTTGCCTGGGTACTAAAATGTTTTCTCAGGGTAATGTTTCGGCTTTGGTTGTGTTTTTCTTGGTTCTTTTTATGTCACTTGGTATTAACCAAGTGACATATAGCAATTGCAAATTCTATTGGTCTGTCGGTCCCAGTTTTGCTACTTTAGGCACTTCCAGGTAAGCTAGGACGATGAAATTTGACAGGCGTACCAGGAACTAGGCCAGATTAAATAAGAAATAGTCGTTTTCCCGATTTGACCATCTGGGGCGGGGGGGTGGGGGGCCTGTTAATTCGGAAAAAAAATAGAAAAATTGAAGTATTTTAACTTACAAACGGTTGATCAGATCTTAATGAAATTTGATGTTTGGAAGGATATCGTGTCTCAGAGCTGTTATTTTATATCCTGACCGGATCTGCTGACATTGGGGGGGGGATTAGGAGGGGAAAACCTAAAATCTTGGAAACACTTAGAGTAGAGGGATCGGGATGAATTGTGGTGGCAAAAATAAGCACAAGTCCTAGATACATGATTAACACAACCAGAACGGATCCGCTCTCTTTGGGGTGGTTTGGGGGGGGGGGAAGTAATTTTGAAAAATTAGAAAAAATGAGGTATTTTTAACTTACGAACAGGCGATCGGATCTCAATTAAATTTGATATTTAGAAGGATATCGTGTCTCAAAGTTCTTATTTTAAATCCTGACCGGATCTGATGACATTTGGGGGAGTTTGGGGTGGGGGAACCTAAAATCATGGAAAACGCTTAGATTGGAGGGATTGTGATGAAACTTGGTGGGAAAAATAAGCAGAAGTCTTAGATACGTGATTTATATAATTGGAACGGATCCGCTCTATTGGGGAGGGGGGTTAATTCTGAAAAATTAGAAAACATGACGTATTTTTAACTTACAAAGGAGTGATCGGATCTTCATGAAACTTCATATTTAGAGGACCTTGTAACTCAGATCTCTTATTTTACATCTCAACCGGATCCATCGTCATTGGGGGGGGGCAGTTGGGGGGGACCGGAAATCATAGAAAATAGTTAAAGCGGAGAGATCAGGATGAAACTGGATGGGAAGAATAAAAACCTGTATAAGATACGTGACTGAAATAACCGGACCGGATCTGCTATCTTTGGTTGAGTTGGAGGGGGGGAGGTAATTTTGAAAATTGCGGTATTTGTAACATACAAAAGGGTGACCAGATCTTAATGGAATTTGATATTTAGAAGGATTTTGTGCTTTAAAGCTCTAATTTTAAATTCCGACCAGATCCTGTGACATTGGGGGGAGTTGGAGGGGGAAACCAGAATTCTTGGAAAACGTGAAAATTGGGGTATTTTTATCTTACGAATAGTTGATCAGATCTTAATGAAATTTGATATTTAGAAGGAATTCATGTCTCAGAGCTCTCACTTCAAATCCCGATCAGATCTTTTGACATGGGCGGAGTTGGAGGGGGAAATCTTGGAAAACACTTGGAGTGGAGGAATCGGGATAAAGCTTGGTGGATAGAATAAGCAAATGTCCTTGACGCGTGATTGACGTAACTTTACTGGATTCGCTCTCTTTGGGGGAGTTGGGGGGAGGGGTTCAGTGATTTGGCGAGTTTGGTGCTTCTGGACGTGCTAGGACGATGAAAATTGGTAGGCGTGTCAGGAAGCTGCACAAATTGACTTGATAAAGTCGTTTTCCCAGATTCGACCATCTGGGGGGCTAAAGGAAGAGGAAAAAATAGAAAAAATGAGGTATTTATAACTTACAAGTGGGTGATCGGATCTTAATCAATTTTATTATTTAGAAGGGCAACTTGACTCAGAGCTCTTATTTTAAATCCTGACCGGCATTCAGCCTCTTATTTTCCTTTTAAATCAATCTATTGATTCATAGAATTTTGCTAGAGCTCATACCATATGAGCTCTTGGCTCTTAGCTCTTCTTGCCTCGTCACAAGTGCCATATGAGATCTTGCTAATCTATCCTGTTATGGTATGTTATGACTCCAGAGCCTTGCTCTATAATATAAAAGAAGACGATACTTGTGTTTTTTTTATTTCCATTTTGCTATTAGAATTGTCAAACTTTTTTTTATCTATATTTTTAGTTGCTGTCTAGTAATTTAAAGTGAGCCTATATATAGATTCAAAGCCAATCAAGAAACAGCAGGCAATGTCACATATTTATTGCCTGTTTGTTCATTTTGAGAATAAGCCTGTGAGTCCTCAAACAAGTACAATGTTAGCTGCTTGTCATTTTCTTTTGGATGTTTAGACAATTTTTCTCTTGCAAATCATATCTTTTATATTGTATTGGTGCTTTTATCATTTTATTATATTATATATTAATATAGTATTTCTTTATAAATATATATTATATTATTGCAGGACATACCATTAAATAGGTTTCAAGTGTTTTGGTCATAGATTTCAAGAAGCATAAAGTACTTAGCTATTAGTTCTACAATACGGATATCTTTGATAAAATGGACCCGGGAGGATTATTTTGTAACATCAAGGAATGTCGAAAGCCAATAAGTGGCCGTGCTTGGGCCACTGTTTGTAGCCACGTAGTTTGTCATAGTTGTGGGTCGAAGACGCTGGATAAGATCCCACCGTCATGTCCAGTTTGTGATACGCTTCTCAAAAAGCAATTTGAAGTTTTGAATCTTGATCTTGATCTTGATCCATCAGATGAGCTCAAATCGGTAAGTTGTGGCTACATATGAGTTTTTTTTATCTATCACTGGTCTTTTTCTCTCTCTCTCTCTCCTGCTCTCTGTTGAGGTACTGTTGAGCATCCTAATTTAGCTTTTACTTTCTCACTGACTGTTAGGTTTTTCTGCAAGTCCTTTCTCTGGACAGTTTTACTAGATTGAAATGTGGTTGTCGATTACAATTAAGTCAAGCCGTATTTTATCAAAAGGAAGTCATTGGTGTAGTAAAATTCTGAGTATGAACATAATTCATTCAAACGAATCTTTTTCTAAACTACATAATTAGGTCATGTAGATAATAGGTATAGTTTGACTTTAGTTACTTTTCAATAGAATAGAATAGTTTTATTTTTACAAGCAATTATAGTTTTGAATGAAATTTCAGCTAAATGGTGCTAGTACTTACAACGAAAACAAGAAAAAAACACAAGAATATAACTCATTAAACACTGACATGTAAAAAAGAATAGACAAATTGGTGAGACGGTTTGTTCTTGGAGTAGGCAATTCCAGTCTTCCTTTGTTAGCTGACCTTGTGTTTATTTTATCCTTCATAACTGGCGGTAGTATCCCAGTGTTTTTCACGGCTAAGAAGAAATTTGTAAATCAAACCCAAACGACGTTTGTGAAGGGGCGTTAGTTTTAGGACAGATAATGCCGATTCATAAATTACATATGTCTCTGAAAGAATGACTTTAAAGGCTCTTTTTTGTAGTGACTCAAGTTGATCGCTTCGGTAACTTATGTTGTTGACTTGAGGGTCCCATACAGGGCAAGCATAATCGAGAATTGGTCTTATGTATGTAAGATAAGCCGTCTTAATTTGGGACACAGAAAAACCGAAACGACGTAGAAAGATAAGGGTACGCATCACACCATTCGCCTTTTAAGTGATTGTATTAACATGAGTACTAAACAAGCTGTCAATGCTAAATTTGACACCGAGAAGTACACCCAAAGATACACTTAGGTATCTTCATATAAGCGACGGATTTTTGTTTCTCATTTGTAGATTTGAAGAATTTTGATAGTACATTGGTCTTGAAAGTTCTTCATTACTGCATCACTGAATTGGGTAACTGCCTTCTGTGTTCGTCTACATACTTATTCTGTCCTTGACCTCAGGAAGGGCAAAGTTTATAACTACAAAAAACAACAGCGCTGAAAGTTTCGTGCCTTGTGGAGCGCAGCACGTGAGCTCAGCCCATTCGAAGTTGGTGTCTCCAGGGAAAAGGCTGTGGGCGTACTGGAAACGGTCTTGTAAAAAATCAATCACTAAAAGGAGATAATATATGCGTGCACCCATTGCGCGTAAATTTGTCACAGCTATGAAATGGCGAAAAAGTTTAAAGGTTTTTGGGTTATCCACTAGGAGAAGATCAACAATCACACTTCCTCAGTCAAGCCACTCGAAAATAAGGTGATACGTTCACTTTAAGTAAACAGTTGTGCTGCTTCCTTTCAAGCATCCGTACTGATATGGGTCAAGAGAAGAGGAAACATGCTACATCAGCTCGCGATATGTAAACATTTCTGCCACCTTAGACAGGTTCAGGGCTATTGAGATGGGTCGGAGTTGGTCGTAAGATTTTGGACCCTTCACTTTGGGTATAACGCGAACGTACGCTCTCTTCCAAGTTCTAGGGAACACATGCTCTTGGAAACACTGGCTAATAATGGAAGAGAGTGGCTTGGCAAGGAAAATAGCGAATTCACCGAACATCTTTAAAGGGAGCTCACCCGGGTAGGACGCACAGTTCCTATTCAGCTTCTGTAGTTCCTTGTAAACTGCAAACTCGAAAACATTACCTGCATCATCAATCCCTGCTTCAGTATTGAGAGACTCGATTTCTGAACTGGTGATTTACGGAAAGGCTGTACAAATGCTAACAATAAAAGAGTTCACA
>NW_027062957.1:0-60417 GCF_032884065.1 Artemia franciscana
TAGTTTTCGAGGGTAATAGCTTCGTCCTTGGAAAAAATGAAGATATTAGACTATTTTATGATTGCAAATGGTAAAGAATGTGATTAAAGGCTCTTTTCCTATGTCAAAAGTTTTAGTTTTCGATGGTTATAGCTTCGTCCGTGGAAAAAATGAAGATATTAGACTATTTTATGATTGCACATAGTAAAGAATGTGATTAAAGGCTCTTTTCCTATATCAAAATTTTTAGTTTTCGAGGGTAATAGCTATGTCTGTGGAAAAAATGAAGATATTAGACTATTTTATGATTGCATATGGTAAAGAATGTGATTAAAGGCTATTTTCCTATGTCAAAAGTATTAATTTTCGAGGGTAATAGCTTCGTCCGTAGAAAAAATGAAGATATTAGACTATTTCATGATTGCAAATGGTAAAGAATGTGATTAAAGGCTCTTTTCCTATGTCAAAAGTTTTAGTTTTCGAGGGTAATAGCTATGTCTGTGGAAAAAATGAAGATATTAGACAATTTTATGATTGCACATGGTAAAGAATGTGATTAAAGGCTCTTTTCCTCTGTCAAAAGTTTTAGTTTTCGAGGGTAATAGCTATGTCTGTAGATTAAATGAAGATATTAGACTATTTTATGATTGCATATGGTAAAGAATGTGATTAAAGGGTCTTTTCCTATGTCAAAAGTTTTAGTTTTCGAGGGTAATACCTTCGTCCTTGGAAAAAATGAAGATATTAGACTATTTTATGATTGCAAATGGTAAAGAATATGATTAAAGGCTCTTTTCCTATGTCAAAAGTTTTAGTTTTCGATGGTAATAGCTTCGTCCGTTGAAAAAATGAAGATATTAGACTATTTTATGATTGCACATGGTAAAGAATGTGATTAAAGGCTCTTTTTCTATTTCAAAAGTTTTAGTTTTCGAGGGTAATAGCTATGTCTGTGGAAAAATTGAAGAAATTAGACAATTTTATGATTGCACATGGTAAAGAATGTGATTAAAGGCTCTTTTCCTATGTCAAAAGTTTTAGTTTTCGAGGGTAATAGCTATGTCTGTGGAAAAAATGAAATTATTAGACTATTTTATGATTGCACATAGTAAAGAATGTGATTAAAGGCTCTTTTCCTATGTCAAAATTTTTAGATTTCGAGGGTAATAGCTACGTCTGTGGAAAAAATGAAGATATTAGACTATTTTATGATTGCATATGGTAAAGAATGTGCTTAAAGGCTATTTTCCTATTTCAAAAGTTTTAGTTTTCGAGGGTAATTGCTTCGTCCGTGGAAAAAATGAAGATATTAGACTATTTTATGATTGCACATGGTAAAGAATGTGATTAAAGGCTCTATTCCTATGTCAAAAGTTTTAGTTTTCGGGGGTAATAGCTCCGTCCGTGGAAAAAATGAAGATATTAGACTATTTTATGATTGCACATTTGCAAGTTTTAGTTTTCGAGGGTAATAGCTTCGTCCGTGGAAAAAATGAAGATATTAGACTATTTTATGATTGCACATGGTAAAGAATGTGATTAAAGGCTCTTTTCCTATGTCAAAAGTTTTAGTTTTCGAGGGTAATAGCTATGTCTGTAGAAAAAATGAAGATATTAGACTATTCTATGATTGCACATGGTAAAGAATGTGATTAAAGGGTCTTTTCCTATGTCAAAAGTCTTAGTTTTCGAGGGTAATAGCTATGTCTGTGGAAAAAATGAAGATATTAGACTATTTTATGATTGCACATGGTAAAGAATGTTATTAAAGGCTCTTTTCCTATGTCAAAAGTTTTAGTTTTCAAGGGTAATAGCTTTGTCCGTGGAAAAAATGAAGATATTAAACTATTTCATGATTACACATGGTAAAGAATGCGATTAAAGGCTCTTTACCTATGTCAAAAGTTTTAGTTTTCGAGGGTAATAGCTATGTTTGTGGAAAAAATGAAGATATTAGACTATTTTATGATTGCACATGGTAAAGAATGTGATTTAAGGCTCTTTTCCTATGTCAAAAGTTTTAGTTTTCGAGGGTAATAGCTTCGTCCTTGGAAAAAATGAAGATATTAGACTATTTTATGATTGCAAATGGTAAAGAATGTGATTAAAGGCTCTTTTCCTATGTCAAAAGTTTTAGTTTTCGATGGTAATAGCTTCGTCCGTGGAAAAAAATGAAGATATTAGACTATTTTATGATTGCACATAGTAAAGAATGTGATTAAAGGCTCTTTTCCTATATCAAAATTTTTAGTTTTCGAGGGTAATAGCTATGTCTGTGGAAAAAATGAAGATATTAGACTATTTTATGATTGCATATGGTAAAGAATGTGATTAAAGGCTATTTTCCTATGTCAAAAGTATTAATTTTCGAGGGTAATAGCTTCGTCCGTAGAAAAAATGAAGATATTAGACTATTTCATGATTGCAAATGGTAAAGAATGTGATTAAAGGCTCTTTCCTATGTCAAAAGTTTTAGTTTTCGACGGTAATAGCTATGTCTGTGGAAAAAATGAAGATATTAGACTATTTTATGATTGCACATGGTAAATAATGTGATTAAAGGATCTTTTCCAATGTCAAAAGTTTTAGTTTTCGAGGGTAATAGCTATGTCTGTGGAAAAAATGAAGATATTAGACAATTTTATGATTGCACATGGTAAAGAATGTGATTAAAGGCTCTTTTCCTCTGTCAAAAGTTTTAGTTTTCGAGGGTAATAGCTATGTCTGTAGATAAAATGAAGATATTAGACTATTTTATGATTGCATATGGTAAAGAATGTGATTAAAGGGTCTTTTCCTATGTCAAAAGTCTTAGTTTTCGAGGGTAATAGCTATGTCTGTGGACAAAATGAAGATATTAGACTATTTTATGATTGCAAATGGTAAAGAATGTGATTAAAGGCTCTTTTCCTATGTCAAAAGTTTTAGTTTTCGAGGGTAATAGCTTCGTCCTTGGAAAAAATGAGGATATTAGACTATTTTATGATTGCAAATGGTAAAGAATGTGATTAAAGGCTCTTTTCCTATGTCAAAAGTTTTAGTTTTTGATGGTAATAGCTTCGTCCGTGGAAAAAATGAAGATATTAGACTCTTTTATGATTGCACATGGTAAAGAATGTGATTAAAGGCTCTCTTTCTATTTCAAAAGTTTTAGTTTTCGAGGGTAATAGCTATGTCTGTGGAAAAAATGAAGATATTAGACTATTTTATGATTGCACATGGTAAAGAATGTGATTAAAGGCTCTTTTCCTATTTCAAAATTTTTAGTTTTCGAGGGTAATAGCTATGTCTGTGGAAAAAAAATGAAATTATTAGACTATTTTATGATTGCACATAGTAAAGAATGTGATTAAAGGCTCTTTTCCTATGTCAAAATTTTTAGATTTCGAGGGTAATAGCTACGTCTGTGGAAAAAATGAAGATATTAGACTATTTTATGATTGCATATGGTAAAGAATGTGATTAAAGGCTATTTTCCTATTTCAAAAGTTTTAGTTTTCGAGGGTAATAGCTTCGTCCGTGGAAAAAATGAAGATATTAGACTATTTTATGATTGCACATGGTAAAGAATGTGATTAAAGGCTCTATTCCTATGTCAAAAGTTTTAGTTTTCGAGGGTAATAGCTTCGTCCGTGGAAAAAATGAAGATATTAGACTATTTTATGATTGCACATTTGCAAGTTTTAGTTTTCGAGGGTAATAGCTTCGTCCGTGGAAAAAATGAAGATATTAGACTCTTTTATGATTGCACACGGTAAAGAATGTGATTAAAGGCTCTTTTCCTATGTCAAAAGTTTTAGTTTTCGAGGGTAATAGCTTCGTCCGTGGAAAAAATGAAGATATTAGACTCTTTTATGATTGCACCTGGTAAAGAATATGATTAAAGGCTCTTTTCCTATTTCAAAAGTGTTAGTTTTTGGGGGTAAGAGCTACGTATGTTGAAAAAATTAAGATTAGACTATTTTATGATTGCATATGGTAAAGAATGTGATTAAAGGCGCTTTTCCTATGTCAAAAGTTTTAGTTTTCGAGGGTAATAGCTATGTCTGTAGAAAATATGAAGATATTAGAATATTTTATGATTGCACATGGTAAAGAAGGTGATTAAAGGCTCTTTTCCTATTTCAAAAGTTTTAGTTTTTGGGGGTAAGAGCTACGTATGTTGAAAAAATGAAGATATTAGGCTATTTTATGATTGCACATGGTAAAGAATGTGATTTTTTCCACATCCCCATGACATATTTCTCAAAGGAAAGATCCTCCCATATAGCCCCCTTCTCAACCCTACCCCAAAAACCAAAAAAATCCCCCTGAAAACGTCTGTACACTTCCCAATAACCATTATTATACGTAAACACTGGTTGAAGTTTGTAACTTGCAGCCCCTCCCCCAGGGACAGTGGGAGAGTAAGTCATCCCCAAATACATAGTTATCATGATTTTTGACTATGATGAACAAAATGGCTATCTCAAAATTTTGATCCGTTGACTTTGGGAAAAAATGAGCGTGGGAGGGGGCCTAGATGCCCTCCAATTTTATTGGTCACTTAAAAAAGACACTAGAACTTGTTATTTCCGTTAGAATGAGACCTCTTGCAACATTTTAGGACAACTTGGTCAATACGATGACCCCTGGGAAAAAAAAAAAAAAATAAAAAATAAACACGCACCCGTGATTTGTCTTCTGGCAAAAAAATGCAAAATTTCACATTTTTGTAGATAGTAGCTAGAAACTTCTGTAGTAGGGTTTTCTGATACGCTGAATCTAATGGTGTCATTTTCGCTAAGATCCTACGACTTTTAAGGGGTGTTTTTCCCTATTTTCCTAAATAAGGCAAATTTTCTGAGGCTCGCAACTTTTGATGTCTAAGACCAAACTTGATGAAACTTGTATATTTAATATCAGCATTAAAACGCAATTCTTTTGATGTAGCTATTTATATCAAAATTCAATTTTTTTTAGTTTTGGTCACTATTGAGCTGGATCGCTCCTTACTACAGTTCGTTACCAGGAACTGTTTGATAAATAAAGGAAACTCGAAACGAAAAGAAATCAAACAGTTCATGATAATGAAAAGAAGCGACCAGGCTAAATATTAACCGAAACTATAAAAAACGGAATTTTTTTAACAGTAGCTACATGAAAACAATTACATTTTAATGCTGATTTTAAATACACAAGTTTCATCAAGTTCAGAGTTACCCATCAAAAGTTACGAGCCTGAGACAATTTGTCTTATTTTAGAAAACATGGGGAATACCCATTAAAAGTCAAATAATCTTAACGAAAGTTACAGCATCATATTTAGCATATCAGAGAGCCAAACAGTAAATGTCTCGAGCTGCTATCGACAAAAATGTGGAATTTCTTATATTTGCCACAAGACAGATGTGTGTTTATTTGTTTTTTTTCCCAGGGGTGATCGTATTGACGTGGGAGGGATGACCCACTCCAACGCTCATTTTTCCCAAGGTCACTGGATCAAATTCTGATAGCCATTTTATTATTTATTTTATGACATCCATTTTATGATAACCATTGTAAAAAACCTTATAACTATGTCTTTGGAAACGACTTACTCCCCCACAGTCCCTCTTGGAGGGGCTGCATGTTACAAACTTGGACCAGTATCCACATACTGCAATGGCTATTGGGAAGTGTACAGACGCTTTCAGGGGGATTTTGGTGGCTGGGGGGAGGGGTTTATGCGGGAGAAGCTGTCCATGGAGGAATTTGTCATTGTGGAAGAAAATTTCGATAGAGGGGACGAAGAGTTTCTCAATATTAAAAAAAAAACAATAAAAAATAAGTATGAAATTTTTTTTTCAACTGAAAATAGGGGGCAGCAATAAAACTTAAAACCAACAGAGATTATACGCATATAAAGGGTTCACCTCCTCCAAATACCTTGCTGTTTATTCTAAAGCAATTTTATTAATTTTAACTATTTATTCTACGGCTTTTTTGATTCTGGGGTAATTCTTAAGGAAATGGGACAAAATTGAAGCTTTCATGTAAAGAGCGAGGTATTGACAAGAGGTTGAACCCCTCATATGTGCAATAAATACATAGGAATATAGAAGTTCATTACGTAAGCTAATTCGTAAGTTACGTATATTTTTACTAATAAAAACGTTGGTATAGAATTGAAAGTTCTAGTTCCCTTTTAATATAACCAAATGGGGATATCCTTTTAATATAACCAAAGGATATCCAAGCATACTCCGGCGATCCTTTTTTTTCTCAGAATTTTCTGATCAAATCTATGAGAAAGCCATTTAGCCAAAAAAAAAAACAAATTAACATGCAAATTTCATTTTAATTGCTCATAGGCAGAGAGCCAAAATCCAAACATGCATTGATTCAAAAACGTTCAGAAATTAAATAAAAAAAAGTTTATTTTACTGAAAGAAAGGAGCGACATTAAAATTTAAAGCGAACAAAAATTACTCCGTATATGAAAAAGGCTGTTCCCTCCTCACCACCCCGCTCTTTATGCTAAAGTTTTTCACTGTTTTAAAAAGTTGAGTTGAGAAAAAGAGTCAAAATTTAGCATAAGGAGTGGGGCTTTGAGAAAGGAACAGCCCCTTTTATATACAGAGTAATTTCTGTTCGTTTTAAGTTTTAATGTAACTCCTTACTTTCAGTTAAAAACACTTGCTTTTTGTATTTATTTGCAATAAATATCTGAATCAAGTTCAAAGCGAGCAAAAATTAACACGAGTAAGGCTGCTGACTCCCCCCCCCCTCCAGCCTTCTCAAGACAAGAACACAATTTGCGCTTGTCAATGGTGTGAACTGAGAGGGGCTGTTCCCTCCTCAACGCCCTTCTCTTTACGCTAGAGTTTTTACTGTTTTAAAAAATAGAGTTGAGTCAAACTTTAGCGCAAACAGCGAGGCGTTGAGGAGGGAACAACCCCTCTCACATAAAGGGTAATTTCTGTTCGTTTTAAGTTTTAGTGTCGCTCCTTACTTTCAGTTAAAAAAAATTGTTTTGTATTTAATTTTTCAATAAATCACATTGAAACGGCTTCTCACCTTTATAAAATCCCTATTGCCTCTTCAAAATATGCCCTAGAAAAAAGGCTTCCAAATAGGTCACATTTAAAAGGTTTCTTAATCATATAAAGTCTGTAATTTGTGTCAGTTCCTAAAAAAAAATCTCATTATTAAAAAAGCCAATTCCAATTTTAAGGCAAGGGGATTGCTGTTTTTGGTATATGGGTAGTTTTTCTGTTGATTAAAAACACCCAATGTTTGTCAAGCCTGTTGCAATCACATTTTTCATGGTTTTTCTAAAGTGTTTTAAAATTGTGTATAACAGCTGTCCAGTTTTGATTCTGTTGTCAAGAAAATTCTGTTTTAGTGCTGCTCTCAATTTTCCTTTGAATTTTTTCTTATTGCTACTAATATTAGATTAATCAAATGTCAAGATGTACCACCGAATAAAAAAGTATGTATTTTGATTTCAAGTTTTGACAGATTGAGTCAAAACTTCTAATATTCTAATATTTTACGACAATCGTTTGACTCGAGCTGCTCTCTTGACCGTTGATCTTAAAATTATTTCTTATACAATTGATCTAGGCCAACGTTCCAAATTGTAACAAGATATAACCTTTGTAGGCCATTTGTTACCCTTTTTGTTTTTCAAACGTTAGGTTTTCTTTGATATTAGTCATTTGCATAATGTTTGATCGTTTCCCCGAAATATCTTTCGAAAGAACTAATTGACCAGAATAATCCTAACATCCTCAGTTCAAAAATGTAAAGCAAGTCTACCTTTTGTCAAATTTTAGTTGATGAATCCTCGAAATAGACAATTTACTCAGGATTCGCTTCTCCTGTAGATACATTTCTTTTTCTCTTTTGGCTTATTGGGCTGCTAAACTAAATGTTGAAATGATGCCTTTCCATTGGCCGGCCTTTGGACCACGCTACCCAATATCTTAAAACATGTATTTTTTGTATTTGAGCCTTTTTAGTTGCCATGAACAAGCTGTTGAATCCTATAGACAACTTTACCTTCAAAGTTAATTCAGGAGTACCAAAACTGCACAACTATATGATAAGGTGTTTTTCCTTAAAAAGTTGAATTTGTGGCTTCTTTCTAAATTTTTCAAATTTAAATGGGTGTGCAAGCTATCTTTTTTAATTTAAAAAAGTAAGATTTTGTTTTTAGTACTTCTAATTAAGTGCTGTTCGAATCTATAACCTTGTCAAATCTCCATTTTTAGGTTCGAGTACTCCTGAGTAGTCCCCGAAGCAGCGCCGAAAATCGGCGGCCCGCCACCGAAAATAACAACGGGCCGCCGCCGAAAACATGTCGGCGCGCCGCCGTGAGGTTCGGCGACGGTGATCCGCCAATGGATAGCTGTCGCCGATTTTTATTTAGTCCTATATAGCTTATCCAAGTGAGTACAGCTGTAACTACGCACGTTCTATTGTCTGTGCCATCTTTGAGCAATTTTCAGCGATTTTACGCTGAATTTGGCGATTAGTCACTGCCAAACGCTGGATGTTAGATCCACATCGCGTGAACAAGCTCATTTTTATACGTGATAATTACAAGGTAGTCAAAGCTTTCAAAGGAATAATTTAAGCTTTTGCACTCAGCTACAATGGATCTTTTTTCTTTTCTTTGTTATTATTATGTACACTCAGTATTAATGGGTATTTGGTATTAGAACAAGGATTCCAAACTCTCAGTCTTATGAATAGTCCTACACTCATATTTTCTAGTCTACCGCTTACTGAGTTAAGCAAAAACCTCATGATCTAGAAACCTCCGCTAATTTTTGCAAAGTCATGTCGTGAGGCAAAAATTGTAGATCTAAGTAGCCTATGTATAAACACTGCCTAAACACTCGGACAAGATTTTATATAACTAGTAATGATGAAAGAAAGAGAATTCAGGGCTTATAAATATTGTGAAAAACGCCAAGAATTTCTATAAAGACAGTGTTAGAAATTCCAAAGATAAGTAAAAAAGTTACTGATAAATGCCTTAAAAATTGGAAAGACGGCGAAAAATAGGTGGCGCACCGCCAATAGTTTTTCGGCGGCGCGCCGCCACCATAAATTCTCTCCTATCAATAAATAACAACTATCAAGAAATAGTTGAAGTTTTGTTTAATTATTAAAGTGAACAGCAGAAATGCGAACATAGCAGATACTCCTAAAATCTTAAAGTTGACCCAAATTCTGCCACACTAAAGAAATGGAACGCCTGACTATGGAATTTAGTCATGACTATAAATTCATTAATTTACATTGATCTAATTACATTATAATCAAGTAGATACTTGTTCTTTCAGCTGGAAATGAGGAGAATATTAAAATATCAAACTAACAGAGACTAATATGTGTATAAAGTGGCTACCCCCTTATCCACTACTTTCTCTTTATGCTAAACTCAAAACATTTTGTTGCAATTCTTTATGAAGGTTTATAAAATAAAAGAGTCGCTGAATTAAAATGAGAAGTATCTTTAAAGGACCAAAGCACTTTAGTGTAAAGAGCAGGGAGGACTGAGAAGAAAGTAACTTCTCCACCTCATATATGGAATCGTTTTTGTTCATTTTACTGTTGCTCCACGATTTATATTGAACAGTAAACGGTTTTATTTATTTAATACGATCGACTCAACAAAAAACATTTTACGACAAAACCATATAAGGATTCAACTATTACTTTTTTGATGGGTTTAGCAAAGGAAAAAATAAATTGTTTGTAAGAATTTAAAAAAAAAAAATTAATAATTTGTTGAAAGTAGGGATTGTTGTAAATTAACTGTCAAAAATCCAACTGGATCTGAGGGCAATTACAGGAAAAGTCATATTTATCTTTTTCATCGTTCAATTGACTTATAGCTGTACAATAACAACATTTATATGATGTAATAAGCTACAATTCCAAAAAACTTACTGCAAATGAGTTTTATTGACCTGTTCCTGGAGAGTTTGAACATATCAATGATGGTACTTTTAACATAAGATTTTCACGGGAGATCTTTTTCACGTGAGACTCATTCCGAAATTTGCAAACGAAATTTGCATATATTTTTTTTGCTAAATGGCTTTCTCGTAGTTTTGACTGATTGATTTTAAGAAAAAAAAGCGGGGTAGGAGGCCCAGCTGCCCTCCATTTTTTGGGTAGTCAAAAAGACAACTAGAACTTTTAGTTTTTTACGAACGTCGTCATTAATAAAAAATATACTTAACTTACGAATTAGCTCACGTAACGACCAACTATGTTAGAATTTTTTTGTTATGCATATGAAGGGGTTCACCCTCTCGTCAATACCTCGCTCTTTACAATAAAACTTAAAACTTGTCCTACTTCCCTAAGAATGACCACTGAATCACAAAAGCCGTAGAATAAATAGTGGAAGTTACTAAAAATATTTTATCGTAAAGAGTGAGGCGTAAGGAGGAGGTGAACTCCTTATATGCGTTATATTTTCTGTTTCGTTTTAAGTTTTAATGCTACTATTTACTTTCTATCGAAAAAACTTTTCATATTTATTTTTTTCCTTGTTTTTTTAAATAATGCTAGAAAATGTTGCACCCCTTTCATGAAAATTTCCTTCCCCCTTAACAAATTCCTTTATGGAAAGTTTTTCCGACATAACCTCCTCTTCTCAACCTCTCCTCTCAGCCTAAAAATCCCCCTGAAAACGTCTGCACTCTTCCCAGTAACCATTACTATATGCAAACACTGGTCAAAGTTTGTAACTTTCAGCCCCTCCCACGGGGAGAGTGGGGAAGCAAGTCGTCCCCAAAGACAGTTATAAAGTTTTTATACTATGTTGAACAAAATGGCTATCTAACAATTTTGATCCGGTGACTTTGGAAAATACTTAACATGGGAAGGTGCTTGGGGGCCCGCCAATTTTTGGTCTCTTAAAAAGGGCATTAGAACTCTACATTTCCGTTCAAAAAAAAAAAAAAAAATACGCATCCGTGATCTGTCTTCTAGCAAAAATACAAAATTCCACATTTTTGGAGATAGGAGCTTGAAACCTATTTAGTCGGATTCTCTGATACGCTGAGTCTGATGGTATGATTTTTATTAAGATTCCATGACTTTTAGAGGGTGTTTCCCCTTGTTTTCTAAAGTAAGGCAAATTTTCTCAGGCTCGTAACTTTTGATAGGTAAGGTTAAACTTGATATCACTACTATATCTAAAATCAGCTTAAAAATGCAATTCTTTTGAAGTAAGTTTTTTGCATCAAAAATCTGTTTTTTAGAGTTTTCGTTACTATTGAGCCGGGTCACTCCTTAAAACAGTTTGTTACCGCGAACCGTTTGCTACTTCTTTATATCCTTCAACTCCACTACGGACCAAAAAGTGCATACGGCTAAGTAGCTAATATGGGAGCTGAGTTTTTGAAATAATGTTGTTTAAATATAAATCAAAGACTGAATACAGGTTAGAAATCCTTTTATTGCAATATATGTAAAGTAATATTTTCTCAATTGAGTAATTGTTATAGGCATTTAGCCTTGACTGGTACTGAAGGTCCGGAATTGTTGCTCAAGTTACAAGTTTTTCATTTTTTTGGAGTCGCAACATTGTCATCGTCGTCAACTCCACAACGCCTTTTTCTTGGCTCTACAAAATTAGAAGACTTTGCACTCGGATCATCAGATAATTGGGTGGAATTACATTCACCCATGACTGGAACTGACAGAATGGAATTTTCAAAGCTCAAGTTACGAGTTTTTCTTCTTTCTGGATTCGTAACATCATCATCTGGGTTATTGATTTCTTCCAAAGGCTCTTGACTGTAAAAGCATAGAATTGTTTCAACTCAGATCATCACATTATCGGGTTGAAATACACTCATCCATGACTGGAACTGACCGACTGGAATTTTAAGAGCTCAAGTTACTAGTTTTTTTGCTTTTTGGAATCACACTATCGCCATCTGGGCTGCTTTTATCTTCCATAGGCCATTTTCTTGACTGTACAAAATTAAAAGCGTTTGCACTCGGATCATCAAATAATCGGGCACACATACATTCATCCATGACTGGAACAGACAGCTAGGAATTTTCAAAGCTCAAGTTACGAGTTTTTCTTCTTTTTGGATTCACAACATCATCATCTGGGTTATTGACTTCTTCCAAAGGCGTTTTTCTCGACTGTAATAGATTAGAAGTGTTTACACTCAGATCATCACATAATCGGGTCGAAACACATTCATCTATGACTAGAACTAACAGACTGGAATTTTTAGAGCTCAAGTTACGATTTTTTTGCTTTTGGAATAACACCATCGCCGTCTGGGCTACTTATATTTTCCAAAAGCCTTTTTTTTACTGTAAAAATTAGAAACGTTTGCACTTGGCTTATTACATAATCTAATGGAAATACATTCATCCGTGACTGGATTCCATGCCTTATTCTTATATTTTGAGGTATGAGCTAAAATGTTAACAGATTTAACATCAAAAAATCGGGCAATAGGTTGCATAATCTCTAAATGAAGATTTTTTGTGTTCACAAATCTCTCGTCAGACTTCTGTGGATCTTGAATAACGTCTCCATTTTCATCTTTGACAAGGAATTTGAGATTTGTTTTCTTTCCAACTATATCGTTTGCTGGTTGATAAACAATTTTCAAGTCTCTTTCCTTGCAGCTTCTTTTGTAAGCACTGCTTTTCTCTTAATGGCAATTGTTTTGTCTCTCCTGGCACTTATTTTTACCGCTTTATCCTCTTCTTTAATTTGATCTAATTTTTCCAGTGGAGTTTCAATCCCTTCTCAAGAGTGCGTAAATCTTTAGAGAGGCCAGCTAAGCAAAGTCGAGCCGAAAATTCTCGCCCATAAATGGCTCGTATTTTGTGTTGTTGATAATCGATTATTGGGTGGTTTTGAAGTAAAAGGTGAATCTTACCTAATTTATATGCTTCCTTCCAATTTGTCAAATTTTTTTGGAGGTACTCAGTATAGTCGTTGACATAACCTTTCGCAAAACAAGCATTGCTATAAGCGGCCCTTTGAAAAAAAAAACCCTCTAAAAAGCTTTTTCTGCTGTACTTCATCATTTTTCTTCTTTTTGTTTTAGAATTTTTTTGGTGTCCCTGAGATAAATCCGCATCCAAAAAAAAGTTCATAATGGTCATTAAGTGTATGATTATACTATTATACCACTACTACTAACAACTCACCACAGCATCAAGCCGCCTGAGAGTAATAAAGCTAGTTACGCCTCTCTTTGATCCCAACCCATTCAAAGCCTCCCTCTTAACATCCTCCCAGAGTGTACCCATTTTCTTTAAATCTTCATTTATGACAACCTCCCAGAAGGATAATTAAAATATAAGTACAAAAACAAATAATTACAGTAAAGAATTTTTTTTATTATCAATTAAATGTGAAAATTTTACCAGTTATGAAGATTGTTTTTTGAAAGTATTTGTTATCTGCGCTTAAAGGGGGCTTTTGTATGAATGTCTGGCTGTTGTTCAATGCCTCAGCAAGTGTTTACGCCTGTAAGCCTATCTGGACTTACAGTATTTTCTGGAGTCTTGTGTATGTTGCTTAAGCTAATTGCACCAGCATTTATTAATATTGTTTATTAGCTAATCCGTCATACAAAAAGAAGACAGAGCATAAACAAAAGTAAAAAAGAAAGATAAATAACACCAAACACAAGAACCAACAAATGCAGAACACAATTGAACTAATTTAATAAGTTATTCGATTAATACTCAAGACCTTGGCTAAAATGGTTGGGCTTTGATAGGCGACCATTATATACAGACTTACTTTTCTAAATAGATTAAATAAAAAAAAAGAAGTTTTCAACTGAACGTAAGGAGCAACATTAAAAATTAAAACAAACAGAAATTATTCCGTATATGAGGGGCTTTGTCCCTTCGTCAATACCTCGCTCCTTACGCTAAAGTTCGAATGCTGTTCCAAATTTTTAAGAATGACCTCTGAATCATATAGGACGTTTGATTGTAGCTCTTGAAAAAGTATTAAACAAACTTTAGCGTAAAGAACGAGGTAGCCTATTGAAGAGGGGGAGAACCCCCTCATATACAGAATCCTTTCAATCCTCTCACGTAAACCCCCTCCCTACCGGAAAAAACCTGAAAACGTCTATATATTTCGCAATATCTATACTATATATAAACAATGGGCAAAGTACACAAATTGCGGCCCTTCTCTTGGGGACTTTGGGGGATTATTTCATCCTCAAAGCCATAGTTATTTGATTTTTCGACTATGCTGAACAAAATGGTTATCTCAAAATTTTGACCAGGCGACTTTTGGAAACAATGAAGTGGGAGAGGGCTTAGTGGCCCTCTCATTTTCTGGTTACTTAAACAGGACAATAGAACTTTTAATTTCCGCTTGAATGAGCGCTCTCGCAGTACTTTCTTGATATTCTAGGACCACTGGGTCGATACAATCTCCCCTAGAAAGAACTTCGACAGTAGTGTTCACTGATACCCTGAATCTGATGGTGCTATTTTCACTAATGTTCTATGACATTTAGGGGGGTTAAAAATACATCAATTTTTCTAATTTTCAGAACTAACCCCCCCCCACTACCCCAAAGAGAGCAGATCCGGTCCGGTTATGTCACTCACGTATCTTAGACAGATTTTTATTCTTCCCATCCCGTTTCATCTTGATCTCACCACTTTAAGTATTTTCTGGTTCCCCCCAACTGCCTCTCCCCAAATTACGCTGGATCCGGTTGAGATTTAAAATAAGAAATTTGAGTGACGAGGTCCTTCTAAATATGAAGTTTCATGAAGATCCGATCACTCCTTCGTTGGTTAAAAATAAGACATGTTTTCTAATTTTTCATAATTACCCCCCCCCCCCCAATAGAGCAGATCCGTTCCAATTATGTAAATCACGTATCTAAGACTTCTGCTTATTTTTCCCACCAAGTTTCATCCCGATTCCTCCAATCTTTTTCGTTGGCCGTACAAAATTCACAGAACCATTTGGAAATACATTCATCTATTAACCCAACACAACCTCATCCACTACTGGATTCAATGTGTTATTCTCATATTTTGAGGTACGAGCTAAAATGTTAACAGACTTGACATCCAAAAATCTGGCAATATGTTGTATCATCGCTAGAGGAAGATTTTTTGTGTTCACATATCTCTCGTTAGATATTTGTGGAACCGAAATAACGTCTCCTTTTCCATCTTTGACAAGGGGTGTGAGGTTTGTTTTGTTTCCAACTATCTTGTTTGTCGGTCGATAAACAATTTTCGAGTCTCCTTTCTGTGCAGCTTCTTTTGTAAGCACTGTTTTCTCTTAATGGCAATTGTTTTGTCTGTCCTGGCATTTATTTTTATCGCTTTATCCTCTTCTTCAATTTAATTTAATTTTTCGAATGGAAATTCACCCCGTTCTCAAGAGCGCGTAAATCTTTAAAGAGGCCAGCAAAGCAAAGTCGAGCCACAAATTCTTGCATATAAATGGCTCGTATTTTATTGTGATGATAGTCAATAATCGGGTGATTTTAAAGTAGAAGGTGAATCTTACCTAATTTATAGTCTTCTTTCTAATTTGTCGAATTGTTTTGGAGGTACTCAGTATAGCCATTGACATAATCTTTCGCCCTACAAGCAATGCTACAAGCGGCCTATCGTAAAAAAACCTCTAAAAAGCTTTTCTAGAAGACTTTATAATTTTAATTGTTTCTTGTTGTTTTAGAATTTTTTCGGTGTCCCTAAGATAAAGTTCTTCCATAAATTGTCGTCGTTCAATGCATTTTTCACATAATTTGAGGTACAAGCCAAAGCGTTAACAGACTTGACATCCAAAAATCCGGCAATATTTCACAAGATTCTGTCTTTCGACTCAGGATCTTCTGTCTTCAACCATGGTTCATAATGACATAAGGTTGAAATACATTTAGCCTTGACTGGTACTGACGGTCCGGAATTCTTGCTCAAGTTACAAGTTTTTCTCTTTTTTGGAGTCACAACATCGTCATCTGGGTTACTCATTTCTTCATAACGCCTTTTTCTTGGCTGTACAAAATTAGAAGTCTTTGCACTTGGATCATCACATAATCGGGTGGAAATACATTCACCCATGTTTGGAACTTGTGGCTGGAATTTTCAAAGCTCAAGTTACGAGTTCTTCTTCTTTCTGGATTCGCAGCATCATCATCTCGGCTATTGATTTCTTCCAAAGGCTCTTGACTGTAAAAGATTAGAAACGTTTAAACTCAGATCATCACATAATTGGGTTGGAATACACTCATTCATGACTGGAAATGACAGACTGGAATTTTCAGAGCTCAAGTTACTAGTTTTGTTCCAAAGGCCTTTCTCTTGACTGTACAAAATTAGAAGCGTTTGCACTTGGCTTATCACATAATCTGGTGGAAGCACATTCATCTTTGGCTGGATCTATGACTGGTACTGATGGTTTGAAATTGTTAGGAGTTTTTCTCCTTTTTTGAATCGCATCATCGTCATCTGGAATACTTATCTCTTCATAATGCATTTTCGTTGGCCGCACAAAATTAGAAGCCCTTTCACTCGGATCATCACATAATCGGGCTGAAATACATTCACCCATGACTGGAACTGACAGGCTGGAATTTTCGAAGCTCTAGTTACAAGTTTTTTTTCTTTCTGGATTCACAACATTGTCATCTAGGTTATTGATTACTTCCAAAGGCAGTTTTCTTGAATGTAAAAGACTGGAATTTTCAGAGATCAAGTTACGAATTTTTTTGCTTTTTGGAATCACACCATTGCCGTCTCGGCTACTTATATCTTCCAGAGGCCTTTTTCTTGACTGTACAAAATTAAAATCGTTTGCACTCGAATCATCACATAATCTGGCGGAAATACATTCACCCATTACTGGAACTCACAAACTGGAATTTTCAAAGCTCAAGTTACGAGTTTTTCTTCTTTCTGGATTCACAACATCATCATCTGGGTTATTTATTTCTTCCAAAGGCATTTTCTTGACTGTAAAATATTAGAAGCGTTTGCACTCAGATCTTCAAATAATCGGGTGGATATACATTCATCCATGACTGGAATTGTCAGAGCTCAAGTTACTAGTTTTTTTTATATTTTTGGAATAACACCATCGTCGTCTGGGCTACTTATTTCTTCCAAAGGCCTTTCTCTTGACTGTACAAAATTAGAAGCGTTTGCACTTGGCTTATCACATAATCTGGCAGAAATACATTCATCCATGACTGGATCTATGACTGGTACTGATGGTCCGGAATTGATAGGAATTTTTCTCCTTTTTTTGAATCGCATCATCGTCATCTGGATTACTTATTTCTTCATAATGCATTTTCGTTGGCCGTAAAAAATTAAAAGCGCTTTCACTCGGATCATTACATAATCGGACGGAAAATACATTCATTCATGACTGGAACTGACAGGCTCGAATTTTCGAAGCTCACCTTACGATTTTGTCTTCTTCCTGGATTCAAAACATTGTCAACTAGGCTATTGATTTCTTCCAAAGGCTTTTTTCTTGACTGTAAAAGACTGGAATATTCAGAGATCAAGTTACGAATTTTTTTACTTATTGGAATCACACCATTGCCATCTGGGCTACTTATTTCTAAGAGGCTTTTTTCTTGACTGTACAAAATTAAAATCTTTTGCACTCGAATCATCATATAATTGGGCGGAAATACATTCACACATGACTGGAAATCACAGACTAGAATTTTCAAAGCTCAAGTTACGAGTTTTTCTGCTTTCTGGATTCACAACATGATCATCTGTGTTATTTCTTCCAAAGGCATTTTTCTTGACTGTAAAAGATTAGAAGGGTATGCACTCATATCTTTATATAATCGGGTGGATATACATTCATCTATGACAGGAACTGACAGGCTCGAATTTTCAGAGCTCAAGTTAAGAGTTTGTTTGCTTTTCGGAATCACACAATCACCGTCTGGGCTACTTATGTGATCTAAAGGCCTTTTTCTTGACTGTACAAATTAAGAAGCGTTTGCACTTGGCTCATCACATAATCTGGCGGAAATACATTCATCCATGACTGGATCTATGACTGGTACTGACGATCCGGAATTTTTAAGAGTTTTTCAATTTTTTTAAATTATAACATCGTCGTCTGGATAACTTTTTTCTTCATAATAAGTTTTTCTTGACTGTACAGAACTAAAAGCATTCGCACTCGGATCATCACATAATCGGGCGGAAATGTATTCACCCAAGACTGGAACTGACAGGCTGTAATTTTCAAAGCTCGAGTTACGATTTTTTCTTCTTTCTGGATTCAAAACATCATCATCTGGGTTATTGATTTTCTCCAAAGGCATTTTTCTTGACTGTAAAAGATTAGAAGCATTTGCCTTCAGATCATCGCATAGTTACGAAATGTTTCGCTTTTTGGAATAACCGCTGTTTCGCTTTTTGGAATCACCGCTGTTTCGGCTACTTATATCTTCCGAATGCCCTTTTCTTGATTGTACAAAATTGCAAGCGTTTGCAATTGGCTCATCACAAAATCTGGCGGAAATACATTCAACAGTACAGAAGCGGAAGTACAGAACTAAAAGTATTTGCACTCGGATCATCACATAATCGGGCGGAAATATATTCACCCAAGACTGTAACTGACAGGCTGGAATTTTCAAAGCTCAAGTTACGAGTTCTTCTTCTTTTTGGATTCACAACATCATCATCTGGGTTATTGATTAATTCCAAAGGCATTTTTTTTTACTGTACAAGATTAAAACCTTTTGCACTCAGATCATCATATAACTGGGTGGGATGGGATGTGAGATTTGTTTTCTTTCCAACTATCTCGTTTATTGGTCGATGAACCATTATCGAGTCTCTTTTCTTTGCAGCTTCTTTTGCAAGCGCTGCTTTTCTCTCAATGGCAATAATTTTGTCTTTCCTGGGACTTATTTTTACCGCTATATCATTTACTTTAATTTTATTTATTTTTTCCAGTGGAGTTTCACACCTTTCTCAAGAGTACGTAAATCTTTAGAGAGGCCAGCTAAGCAAAGTCGAGCCGGAAATTCTCGCCCATAAATGGCTCGTATTTTATGTTGATGAAAATCAATTATTGGGTGGTTTTGAAGTAAAAGGTGAATCTTACCTAACTTATAGGCTTCCTTCCACTTTGTCGAATTGTTTTGGAGGTACTCAGTATATCCGTTGACATAATCTTTCGCAAAACAAGCATTGCTACAAGCGGCCCTTTGTAAAAAACCTTCTAAAAAGCTTTTACTTGAATATTTGTCCACAACTGCTTTTGAGTGTTTTAGAATTTTGTTGGTGTCCCTGAGATAAATCTGCATCCATAAATTGTTGTCATCCATTTTCGATTTTCACTCCTGGTTTATCGTGCAATAAATTAGTATAAGACATCGCTTTTGTTATTTGTTTCTTCAACTGCCATGTTTGCTTTGCAGTTTTTCTTTTATTGAAGATATGGCGTCATTAAAAGTGATGCCATCATAAATTGCGTCATAATTGCGTTATCCTTTTATGTCTTATCTTCTATCTATATGTATAAAAGTAAGTTGTATGTGTGTTTGACGACTGACGTCATTATAAGGATGGAGCATTATGACGTCATGTACGTATTTTGTCAGAAACAATTAATCAATTAAAAATTGCCACGGATGCGAGTCAGAAGGTCAAATTTACTCCAAGAGTTTAAAAATTACCTTCCCTTTTGTATCTTTGTTTTAAAAACGAATTCTATATAAATTACACAAAAGTTATTCTTATCTAAATTAGGGCGGGGGAGGGGGGTAAGACTGGATATAGTTTTTATGTCTATAATTCCTTTCACTAGCAAAGCTTAGTGTTCTAGTGATGCATGATAAAACTATTAACAAAATAAAGAGAGAATAGGTTGATATCGCTTAGGCCTATATATGCTCAGAAAGTTTCTAAATTGTACCCATTACTACGAACTGTTTGATGACCACCCGTTCCATAAAACCTTATATGGCTCGGGATAAAACTTATCACCCTTTCCAATGGGCTCGGGGGGATCATGTCTACCCTAAAGACATTGTCATGTGATTTTTGGACTATTGGAAACAAAATGGGTTTCATACAATTTCAATTAAATGTGTTTTGAGAAAATACGATGTAAAGGAAGGGGCGGGGCTAGTTGCTCTCCATCATTTTTGACTCTTCAAAGAAAACTAGAACTATATTTACAATCAAATGAGGCTCTTCTAAAGTTCCCACGAATACCCTCTTTTTTAACTAAAAAAAGCAGGCATTAAAACTTAAAATGGACAGAAATTATTCTGTATATGAAAGGGGATGTCCCCACTTCAGTGCCCAGCTCTTTAAGCTAAAGTTTGCATTATTTTTAAAAGTATAGTTGTGAGAAAGAGTCAAAATCTAGCGCAAGGAGTGGGTTGTTGAGGATGGGAAAGCCGATTTCATTTAAGGAATAATTTTTGTTCAGTTTAAGTGTTTTACTTTCAGTTAATAAAAATTGTTTTTTAATTTAATATCTGAACGTTTTTGAATTAATTAAGGTTTTGATTTTGGCTCAGAGTACACGAATAATTAAAACAAAATATGTCTATTAATCTTACTGTTTTAGACAAAAATGGCTTTTTCAAAGTTTTGATCAGACGATTTTGAGAGAAAAGGGACGGAAGAGGGGGCCTAGTTGCCCTCTATTCTTTGGTCAAATTTATTGTGAACTTTTAAATTTATTTGCGGACTTGTTTATCATTAAAAAATATATATAACTCAAGAATTAACTTACGTAACAAACTTCTATGTTCGTTGTTTTTATTGCGTACATCAAGGGGGCTCGTCACCTCGTCAATACCTCGGTCTTAACAATAAGTTTGAATTATGTTTCAATTCCTTAAAAATGACCCCTGAATCACAAAGGCGTTTAATTAGAATAGATAGCTCTTTTGAAATTACTAGAATTACTTTAGCGTGAAGAACAAGGCATCGAGGAGACAGACAAGCCCCCTCATATACGTAAATATTTCTGTTCGTTTTAAGTTTTAGTGTTGCTCTTTAATTTCAGTTGAAAAAACTTGTTTTCTTAATTAATTTATCTGTTTTTAAATAATGCAGTAGAATCCAGTGCCCCCTTCGTGGAAGTACTCTTCCCCCATTATAAACTCCTCGAGTAAACGATCCTCCCACGTAAACTTCAATTTTGACGTTTTCTTACTATGCGCTATAAAATTAGCTAGGTAAAATCAATGCAAATATGGCAAATTTTATTAGCGTGGGGATTCATTCCATGGTAAATTTTCTCGTAGGGAAAGGGAGTCTTCCATAGAGGGGGAGCTGAATTTTCCAACATTATTCAAAAGCGATCAGAAATTAAATAGCAAACACGTTTTTTTTTCAACTGAAAGTAAGGAACAACATTAAAACTTAAAACGAACAGAAAATATTAGTGTATACGAGGGGGGTTACCTCTCCTTAATACCTCAATCTTACCCTAAGGTAATCTTTTTTAAGCATATTATTCTATTTAACAGCATTTGTGATTTAGGAGTCAGCTTTGAATAACTGGAACAAATATCGAACTGAGGTTATTACAAGTTATTATTAGTTAAAAAAAAAAAAAAATTAAAATGCAAACTTTTTTTTAATTGTTCATGTACGTGGAGCCGTATTCAAAAACTGCATGAAATGAAAACATTCATATATTAAACAAAAACAAGTTTTTTTACTGAAAGTAAGGAGTGAATTTAAACGAACAGAAATTATTCCGTATATTAAAGGGGCTGCCCCCCTTCTTAAAGCCTTACTCTTTACGGTAAAATTAGACTCTTGGTCAAAACTCTGCTTTTTAAAACAATTACCATAACAGACTTTTTAACACTAACCTAACAAACTTTTTCCGTAAGACGAGTTTTTCAAAGGAAAATAAAGAACTTCATTAAGCCAAGAATGAGCCAAAATTAGGTCAAATAATCTTCCAAGCGTAATAATATCACCACTTACTGTCAATAAATAAAGGAAACTCGAAACGAAAAAAAATCAAACAGTTCGTGATAATGAAAAGAAGCGACCAGGCTCAATAGTAACCGAAACTGTAAAAAACGGAATTTTTATAACAATAGCTACATGAAAACAATTGCATTTTAATGCTGATTTTAAATATACAATTTTCATCAAGTTCAGAGTTACCCATGAAAAGTTACGAGCCTGAGACATTTTGCCTTATTTAGAAAACAGGGGGAATACCCATTAAAAGTCATATAATCTTAACAAAAGTCACAGCATCATATTTAGCATATCAGAGAACCATACAGTAAATGTCTCGAGCTGCTATCGACAAAAATGTGGAATTTTTTATTTTTGCCACAAGACAGATGTGTGTTTATTTATTTTTTTCCCAGGGGTGAAGGTATTGACGTGGGAGGGGTGACCCCCTCCCACGCTCATTTTTCCCAACGTCACCGGATCAAATTCTGATAACTATTTTATTATTTATTTTATGATATCCATTTTATGATAATCATTGTAAAAAACCTTATAACTATGTCTTTGGGAACGACTTACTCCCCCACAGTCCCCGTTGGAGGGGCTGCATGTTACAAACTTTGACCAGTGTCCACATACTGTAATGGCTATTGAGAAGTGTAAACACGCTTTCGGGAGGATTTGGTGGTTGGGGGGAGGGGTTTATGCGGGGGAAGCTTTCCATGGAGGAATTTGTCATTGTGGAAGAATATTTCCATAGAGGGGACGAAGAGTTTCTCAATATTAAAAAAAAACAATAAAAAAATAAGTATGAAAAAGTTTTTTCAACTGAAAATAAGGAGCAGCATTCAAACCTAAAACCAACAGAGATTATGCGCATATTAAGGGTTCACCTCATCCAAATACCTTGCTCTTTACGCTAAAGTAATTTTATTAATTTTAACTGTTTATTCTACGGCTTTTTTATTCTGGGGTAATTCTTAAGGAAATGGGACAAAATTGAAGCTTTAATGTAAAGAGCGAGGTATTGACAAGGGGTTGACCCCCTCATATGCGCAATAAATACCTACGAATATAGAAGTTCATTACATAAGCTAATTCGTAAGTTACGTATATTTTTACTAATACAAACGTTGGTATAGAATTAAAAGTTCTAGTTGCCTTTTAATATAACAAAATAAATTGAAGGATATCCAAGCCTACTCCCGCGATCCTTTTTTTTCTCAGTTTCTTCAGATCAAAACTATGAGAAAGCCATTTAGCCAAAAAAACAATTTAACATGCAAATTTCATTTTAATTGCTCATGTGCAGGGAGCCAAAAGCCAAACATACACTGATTCAAAAACGTTCAGAAATTAAATAAAAGAAGTTTATTTTACTGAAAGTAAGGAGCGACATTAAAATTTAAAGCGAACAAACATTACTCCGTATATGAAAGGGGCTGTTCCCTCCTCACCACCCCGTTCTTTACGCTAGAGGTTTTCACTGTTTTAAAAAGTTGAGTTGAGAAAAAGAGTCAAAACTTAGCATAAGCAGAGGGGCTTTGAGAAAGGAACAGCCCCTTTTATATACAGAGTAATTTCTGTTCGTTTAAGTTTTAATTTAACTCCTTACTTTCAGTCAAAAACACTTGCTTTTTGTATTTATTTGCAATAAATAGCTGAATCAAGTTCAAAGCGAGAAAATATTAACACGAGTAAGGCTGCTAACCCCCCCCCCCCCCTCCAGCCTTCACACGACAAGAACACAATTTGCGCTTTACTGAAAAAAAAAGTCGTGGATTGTCAGCTTAATTGACATATACTGACAGTTGTTCTTTAAGGTGTCTTTAATTTTTATTTATGAAAAAAAGAAAGGTGTATTCAAACGTACTTTGTTTTCAGTAAAGCACAAATTGCGTTCTACTGTTGAGAAGGCATGAGGGTAATCATTTATCAGCCCTACTAAAGTTAATTTTTGCTCGTTTTGAGTTTTGTCTATTTATTAACAGTGATCTGTGGTAGTTTTGCGCTTGGAAGATAATTTGACTTAATTTTTGCTCACTCTTTGCTTATTAGAGCTCTTTACTTTCCTTTTGAAAAACTTGCCTTGTGTATTATTAATTATTTTTATTTTTATTGGCATATTTTCTTCTATGGAAAAAAATGTATATATTTTCAGTTTTTTTTCTAGAAGAATCCATAGCATGGATTGTTATTTGTATGTTAGAGAAATTTCTTTTTCGAAGAGTTTCAACGACGACAAATGCCCATTTCAATAGTTATTTCAGATATATTTCAGGAAAATATAAGGTGAGCGAAGGGGGGGGGGGGGGGACTACCCACCCTCTGGTCACTCTGAATCATACAAAAGGCACTAAAACCACATATTACGAATCCATTGAGTTCCCTCCAAAGTTTATACGATCACCCTTTCTACATATACCTTGTATTAACGAAGGGTATAACTTACAACCCTTGCCCTGAGGTCTGTGGAGAAGTGGGTTTCATTTTCAAAGATATAATTTCCGAACCTTTCAATTACGTTGAAGAAAATGGTTATCTCAAATTTTTATTGAATGTGTTTGGGGAATGGTGGGCGTGTGGGGGGGGGGATTAGTTGCTGTGCAATCACTTCCCACAATTAAAAAAGAATCTAACCCTCTCAGTTTCCAATCGAATGAGACGTTTTTGAAATTTCTACGACAACATACGACCATCTCAAAATTTCGATCAGATGCATTTTGAGAAAACCCAAGGTGTGGGGGGGGGAGGTATACATCCCCAGGTCACTTTGAATGTTAAAAAATGGCAGTATAACTCCTAATTACCAATACATTGAGTCCCTCCGAAGTTTATACGATAACCTATATGTACGTTTTATGCCCCCAGGGCCTAACTTAAAACCCTTTCCCTGATGACTGCGAGGGGAGGGGTTATCACCCTCAATGAAATAATTTCAAGGCATCTCAATGATGTTGAAAAAAATGGCCATTTCAAAATTTTGGTTAGATGTGTTTGGGGAAATAGTGGGCGTGGTAAGGGGTTCGCTGGCCTCCAATCACTTTCTACCATTAAAAAGGGCATTGGACCTTTTAATTTCCAAACGAATGAGCTGTTTTCGAATTTTCTAGGACAACAAATGCTCGTCTCGAAAATTATATCCGATGCATTTCGGTAAAATACGAGGTTTGTGGGGGGCTATCTACCCTCCCATTACTCTGAGTCTTAAAAATGCACTAAAACTTATACTTACTAATTATATATATATGATTACCATTTCTATACGTACCTTATATGTATTAATATATACGAATACCATTTCTGTATGCACCTTATATGCCCCCAGGGCAAAACTTTCAATCAATGCCCTCAGGGCTACGAGAGGTTGTCATTATCAAAGACATGATTACTGAACCTTTCAATTACGTTGAACAAAATAGCTATCTAAAAATTTTGATTGGATGTCTGGAGAAATGGTGGGCGTGGGATTATCTGCACTAGCCCTTTCAATATCCAATAAACGAGCTCTTTTCGAAGTTTCTGAGACAACAAATGGTTATCTCTAAATTTCTATCAAATGCAATTTGGTAAAATACGAGAAGTAGGGGTATCCACCCTGTTTTCACTATGAATCTTAACATTGGTATTAGAACCTCCGATTACCAATTCAAGGAGCCCCCTCTGAAATTTATGCAATTACCCTTTCTATATACTTTATATGCCACCAGGGCATAACTTACAACCATTGTCTTGATGGCCGTAGGGGGCTTGTCATCCTCAAAACACTATTTCTGAACCTTTCAACAAAGTTGAACAAAATGGCTATCTCAAAATTTTGAACAGATGTGTTTGGGGAAATGATAGGCGTAGAAGGGGCATATATATGGTTCCTATAGGATACTTGTATAAACTTCAGAGAAGATTCGAATGTTTGGAAAGTGGGTGTTCTAGTTCACTTATAAAAGTCAATAGAGATTAGAGGGCAACTAGCCCGCAACCCTCCCGGCCCTCTTTTCCCAAAGGCATTAGATAAAAATTTTGAGATAGCTATTTTATTAAAAATATTTGAAAGATTAAATAAAAACCTCTGGTGACAATAAAACCCCCCAGGGCCTGTGGGCAGGCGTTGTAAGTTATGCTGTGGGCTGGTATATGGTTATTATACTGATTTATGCTTCAGAGAGGGCTAGTTTGTTTGAATGGTGAAAATCCTTGATAACTTTTAAGAGTCAAAACAGATCAGAGGGCAACTAGGCCCCCACGCCTTTTTCCCAAATGCTTCAGGCAAAATTTTGAAATAGCTATTTTGTTAAAATCAGTTAAAAGTTCAAAGGTAACAAAATTTTCTGTGTTGGCACAATCCCCAGGGCTTGGGGGCAGGAATTGCAAATTATGTTCTGGGGGCATAAATGATTCTTATAGAAGGGAAGCTTTATTAACTTTAGAGAAGGTTAATTTGATCGGAAAGTGAAAGTTCTTGTTCACTAATTAAGAGTAAGAAGAAATCCAAGGGCAACTAGCCCCCCCCCCCCTACATAATGTTTTTCCCCAAATGCATTAGAAAAAAAGTTGAGATGGCCATTTTGTTAAAAATAGTTAAAAGATTAGATAACAAAAACTCTGGTGTCAACACAACCCTCCACAACCCAGGGGCAAGCATTGTAACGTATGCTCTGTTGGCATATATGGTTTGTATGGAAGGGATGATGACTTCAGAGATGGCTAATTTGTTTCGAAAGCGAAACTTCTTGTTCACTTATAAGAGTCAAAAGAGATTGGAAGACAATTAACCCCCCCTCCCCATGCTTTTCCCAAATGTAGCTGGTAAAACTTTGGAGATCTCGTTAAATTGTAGCCATTTCGTTAAAAACAGCTAAAAGGTTAAAAGATAAAAAAATTTCCTGTGTTGACACAACCCCCCAGTGCCCGGGGGCAGGCATTGTAAGTCATGCACTGGGGGCATGTAAGGTTGTTAGGGAAGGGATGCTTGTAGAATATTCTGAGAAGGTTCATTTGATTGAAATTTGAAAGTTCTAGTTCACTTTTTAAGAGTCATAAGTGATTGAAAGGCAGCCCTTAATGCCCTGTCACCAAATGCATTAGATAACAACTTTAAAATAGTCATTTTGTTGAAATAAGTTCTAAGGTCAGATAACAAAAACTCAGCCCAGGCTAGTTTTGAGCAGCATTAAAACATAAAACGAACAGAAATTACTCCGTATATGAACTGGGTTGTCCCCTCCGCAATCCCTCGCTCTTAATGCTAAAGTTTTTAATTGTTTTAAAAAGTAGAACTGTGGCAAAGAGTCAAACTTTAGCGTAAAGAGCGAGGGATTGCGGAGGGGACAGCCCAGTTAATATACGGAGTAATTTCTGTTCGTTTTATGTTTTAATGTCGGTCCTTACTTTCAGTTAAATAAAGCTTGCTTTTTTTATTTGATTTCTGAACGTGTTTGAATTAATGCATGTTTGATTTTGGATCTCCGCACATAAATAATTAAACGAAATTTGTATATTATTTTTTTTTTGGCTAAGTGGCTTTCTCTTAGTTTTGATCAGACGATTTTGAGAAATATGGGGTGAGGAAGAAGGCCTAAATGCCCTCCAATTTTTCGGTTACTTAAAAAGGCAACTAGAACTTTTAATTTTTAACGAACGTTTTATTAGTAGAAAATATACGTAACTTAATATTAACTTGCGTAACAATCTTTTATATTCTTATATTTTTATTATGTATATGAGGGGGTTTGTCCCCTCGTCAATACGTCCCTCTTTACGCTAAATCTTAAGTTTTGTCCCAATTCCTTAAGAATGACCCTGGAATCAGAGAGGCCGTAGAATAAAGAATTGAAATTACTAAAAATACTTTAGCACAAAAAGCGAGGTATTTATCTCCACCTAAATACCTCGCTATTCATGTTAAACAATTTTTAGAACCCCTCATAGGCGTAATAATCTCTGTTCGTTTTAAGTTTTGATGCTACTGCTTACTTTCCATTGAAAAAACTTCATGTTTATTTTTTCATTGTTTTTTTTTATAGTAATGCTAGAAAATCCTGCGCCCTTTTTATTGAATTTATTTTCCCCCATGACATATTCCTCCAAGGAAAGATCCTCCTACATAGCCCCTTCCCCTCAACCCCCAACCCCAAAACTATAAAAAATCCACCTGAAAACGTCTTTACACTTCCCAATAACCATTACTGTATGTAAAAACTGGTCAAAGTTTATAACTTGCAGCCCCTCCTCCAGGGACTTTGGGGAGTAAGTCATCCCCAAAGACATAGCTATTATGGTTTTGACTGTGCGAAACAAATGGCTACCTCAAAATTTTGATCCGTTGACTTTGGGAAAAAAATGAGCTTGGGAGGGGGCCAAAGCACCCTCTAATTTTTTTGGTCACTTAAAAAGGGCACTAGAACTTTTCATTAACGTTAGAATGAGTCCTCGTACGACATTCTAGGACTACTTGGTCAATACGATGACCCCTGGGGAAAAGAAAAGAAAAACAAATAAACTCGCACCCGTGATCTGTCTTCTGGCAAAAAATACGAAATTCCACATTTTTGTATATAGGAGCTTGAAATTTTATCTAAAGGGTTCTCTGATACGCTAAATGCGATGGTGTGATTTTAGTTAAAATGCTATAACTTTTAGATGGGTGTTTTTCCCTGTTTTCCAAATAAAGCAAATTTTTCCGAATCGTTACTTTTGATGGCAAAGTTTGACTTTGACTCTTTTTCTCAACTCAACATTTTCTCAACTCAACTTTTTAAATCAGTGAAAAACTTTAGCACGAAGAGCGGGATGGTTAGGAGGGAACAGCCTTTTTCATATACGGAGTAATTTTTGTTCGCTTTAAATTTTAATGTCGCTCCTTACTTTCAGTGAAATAAACTTTTTTATTTAATTTCTGAACGTTTTTGAATCAATGCATGTTTGGATTTTGGCTCTCTGCATATGAGCAATTAAAATGAAATTTGCATGTTAATTTGTTTGTTTTTTTTGGCTAAATGGCTTTCTCATAGATTTGATCAGAAAATTCTGAGAAAAAAAAGGATCGCCGGAGTAGGCTTGGATATCCTTTGGTTATATTAAAAGGATATCCCCATTTGGCTATATTAAAGGAAACTAGAACTTTTAATTCTATACCAGCGTTTTTATTAGTAAAAATATACGTAACTTACGAATTAGCTTACGTAATGAACTTCTATATTCCTATGTATTTTTTGCGCATATGAGGGGTTCAACCCCTTGTCAATACCTCGATCTTGACATTAAAGCTTCAATTTTGTCCCTTTTCCTTAAGAATTACCCCAGAATCAAAAAAGCCGTAGAATAAATAGTTAAAATTAATAAAATTGCTTTAGCGTAAAGAGCAAGGTATTTGGAGGAGGTGAACCCTTTATATACGTATAATCTCTGTTGGTTTTAAATTTTATTGCTGCTCCCTATTTTCAGTTGAAAAAACTTTTTCATACTTATTTTTTATTGTTTTTTTTTTAATATTGAGAAACTCTTCGTCCCCTCTATGGAAATTTTCTTCCACAATGACAAATTCCTCCATGGACAGCTTCCCCGCATAAACCCCTCCCCCCAACCACCAAAATCCCCCTGAAAGCGTCTGTACATTTCCCAATAGCCATTGCAGTATGTGGACACTGGCCAAAGTTTGTAACTTGCAGCCCCTCCAACGGGGACTGTGGGGGAATAAGTCGTTCCCAAAGACATAGTTATAAGGTTTCTTACAATGGTTATCATAAAACAGATATCATATAATAAATAATAAAATGGCTATCAGAATTTGATCCGGTGACTTTGTGAAAAATGAGCGTTGGAGTGGGTCACCCCTCCCACGTCAATACGGTCACCCCTGGGAAAAAAATAAACACACATCTGTCTTGTGGCAAAAATAAAAAATTCCACATTTTTGTCGATAGCAGCTCGAGACATTTACTGTTTGGTTCTCTGATATGCTATATATGATGCTGTGACTTTCGTTGAGATTATATGACTTTTAATGGGTATTCCCCTGTTTTCTAAAATAAGACAAATTGTCTCAGGCTCGTAACTTTTGATGGGTAACTCTGAACTTGATGAAACTTGTATATTTAAAATCAGCATTAAAATGTAATTGTTTTCATGTAGCTACTGTTATAAAAATTCCGTTTTTTACAGTTTCGGTTACTATTTAGCCTGGTCGCTTCTTTTCATTATCAAGAACTATTTAATTTCTTTTTGTTTTGAGTTTCCTTTATTTATCAAACAGTTCGTGGTAATGAAGTGTAGTAAGGAGCGATCCGGCTCAATAGTAACCACAACTCAAAAAATTGAATTTTGATATAAATAGCTACATCAAAAGAATCACGTTTTAATACTGATTTTTAATATATAAGTTTCATCAAGTTTAGTCTTACCCATCAAACGTTACGAGCCTGAGAAAATTTGCCTTATTTAGGAAAATAGGGTAAACACCCCCTAAAAGTCATAGGATCTTAACGAAAATGACACCATTAGATTCAGCGTATCAGATAACCCTGCTGTAGAAGTTTCAAGCTCCTATCTACGAAAATGTGGAATTTTGCATTTTTCGCCAGAAGACAAATCACGGGTGCGTGTTTATTTTTTATTTTTTTTATTTTTTTTTCCCAGGGGCCATCGTATCGACCACGTGGTCCTAGAATGTCGCAAGAGGGCTTATTCTAACGGAAATAAAAAGTTCTACTGCCCTTTTTAAGTGACCAAAAAAATTGGAGGGCATCTAGGCCCCCTCCCACGCTCATGTTTTTCCCAAAGTCAACGGATCAAAATTTTGAGATAGCCATTTTGTTCAACATAGTCGAAAATCATAATAACTATGTATTTGGGGATGACTTACTCTCCCACTGTCCCTTGGGGAGGGGCTGCAAGTTACGAACTTCAACCAGTGTTTACATATGATAATGGTTATTGGGAAGTGTACAGACGTTTTCAGGGGGATTTTTTTGGTTTTGGGGGTAGGGTTGAGGGAGTGGGCTATGTGGGAGGATCTTTCCTTGGAGAAATATGTCATGGGGAAAAAATTCAATGAAAAGGGCGTAGGACGAATCTGGTCACGTTAGAAAAAAACGTCAAATTCAGAGCTTAATAAACAATGTTGGGTGTTCGGAGCCCCTTTATTATGGAGTATAATTTGAAAATAACACAGCTATACGAGCGATAAAACATATATACCACAACCATAACTCAACTAACGAAAGAACTGCTAAGAGATAACACAACTATAAAGAGAAAACAGGTGAAAACTAACAGGAAAATAAACGAACTAAGAGGTGGAAGGGGCCCAGAGAAAAAGTATAATCCTTTTCCAATTTTGAGATAACTTTTGCAAAAGAGTAATAATGTCAGAAGCCCCGAAATACCAAATTATTTTCTTTTAAACAGTTCTTGGTAAAGAACTGTAGTAAGGAGGTACCCGGCTCAATAGTAAACGGAACTCTAAAAAACGAAATTTTGATGCTAAAAGATACATCAAAAGAATTGAATTTTCACGCTAATTCTAAATATATAAGTTTCAATTACTTTAGTCTTTGTCATCAAAAGTTACGAGCCTGAGAAAGTTTGCCCTATTTTCGAAAAAAGGGAGAAACATCCCCTAAAAGACATAGAATCTTTACGAAAATCGCACTATCGCATTCGGCACATCAGAGAACTCTATAGCAAAAATTTCAAGTTCCTATCTAAAAAAAGTGAAATTTCATATTTTTTGCCAGAAGACAAATCACGGGTGCGTGTTTATTTGTTTGTTTGTTGTTGTTTTTTCTTTTCCCTAGGGGGTCATCGTATCTACCAAGTGGTCTTAGAGTGTCTCAAGAGGACTTATTCTTACGGAAATGAAAAGTTCTAGTGCCCTTTTTAAGTGATAAGAAAATTGGAGGGCAAATAGGCCCCCTCCCACGGTAATTGTTTTCCAAAATTCAACAGATTAAAATTTTTAGATAGCCATTGAAAGTATTTTTAGAACCCCTCATATGCGTAATAATCTCTGCTCGTTTTAAATTTCAATGATATTCCTTACTTTCATTTGAAAAAAACGTTTTCATGTTTATCATTTCATTGTTTTTTTTATAGTAATGCTAGAAAATCTTGCGCCCTTTTCATTGAATTTTTCTTCCCCCATGATATATTCCTCAAAGGAAAGATCCTCCCACAAAGCCCTCTCCAATCAACCCCACCCCCCTAACCAAAACATCCCCCTGAAAACGTCTGTACACTTCCCAATAACCATTACTATTTGTAAACACTGGTCAAAGTTTGTAACTTGCAGCCCCTCCCCCAGAGATTGTGGGGAGTAAGTCATTCCCAAAGACATAGTTATTATGGTTTTCGACTACGTGGAACAAAATGGCTATCTAAAAATTTTAATCTGTTGACTTTTGGAAAACAATTACCGTGGGAGAATTATTTACTATTGAGCCGGGTCGCTCCTTACTACAGTTCTTTACCACAAACTGTTTGAAAAGAACTTTTCTCTTTGAACTCAACTTTTCTTTTCCCCAGGGGTCATCGTATTGACTAAGTATTCCTAGAATGTCGCAAGAGGGCTCATTCTAACGCTAATGAAAAGTTCTAGTGCCCTTTTTAAGTGACCAAAAAAATTAGAGGGTTCTTTGGCCCCCTCCCCGGCTCATTTTTTTCCCAAAGTCAACGGATCAAAATTTTGAGGTAGCCATTTTGTTTCGCGTGTCAAAAACCATAATAACTATGTCTTTGGGGATGAGTTACTCCCCACAGTCCCTGGAGGAGGGGCTGCAAGTTATAAACTTTGACCAGTTTTTACATACAGTAATGGTTATTGGGAAGTGTAAAGACGTTTTAGGTGGATTTTTTATAGTTTTGGGGGTGGGGTTGAGCGGAAGGGGCTATCTAGGAGGATCTTTCCTTGGAGGAATATGTCATGGGGAAAAAAAAATTAAATGAAAAGGGCGCAGGATTTTCTAGCATTGCTATAAAAAAAACAATGAAAAAATAAACATGAAGTTTTTTCAATGGAAAGTAAGGAGTAGCATCAAAACTTAAAACGAACAGAGATTATTACGCCTATGAGGGGTTCTAAAAATAGTTTAGCATGAATAGCGAGGTATTTAGGTGGAGATAAATACCTCGCTTTTTGTGCTAAAGTATTTTTAGTAATTTCAACTCTTTATTCTACGGCCTCTCTGATTCCGGGGTCATTCTTAAGGAATTGGGACAAAACTTAAGATTTAGCGTAAAGAGGGAGGTATTGACGAGGGGACAAACCCCCTCATCTACATAATAAAAATATAGGAATATAAAAGTTTGTTACACAAGTTAATATTAAGTTACGTATATTTTCTACTAATAAAAATGTTCGCTAAAAATTAAAAGTTCTAGTTGCCTTTTTAAGTAACCAAAAATTGGAGGGGAACTAGGCCTCCTTCCTCACCCCCTATTTCTCAAAATCGTCTGATCAAAACTAAGAGTAAGCCACTTTGCCAAAAAAAATTAATATACAAATTTTGTTTAATTATTTATGTGCGGAGAGCCAAAATCAAACTTGCATTAATTCAAACAAGTTCAGAAACGAAATAAAAGAGCAAGCTTTTTTTAACTGAAAGTAAGGACCGACATTAAAACATAAAAAGAACCGAAATTACTCCGTATATTAACTGGGTTGTCCCCTCCGCAATCCCTAGCTCTTTACGCTAAAGTTTGACTCTTTGCCACAGTTCTACTTTTTAAAACAATTAAAAACTTTAGCATAAAGAGCGAGGGATTGCGGAGGGGACAACCCAGTTCATATACGGAGTAATTTATGTTCGTTTTAAGTATTAATGCTGCTTAAAACTAGCCTGGGCTGAGTTTTTGTTATCTGACCTTTGAACTTATTTCAACAAAATGCCTATTTTAAAGTTGTTATCTAATGCATTTGGTGACAGGGCATTAAGGGCTGCCTTCCAATCACTTATGACTCTTAAAAAGTGAACTAGAACTTTCAAATTTCAATCAATTGAACCTTCTCAGAATATTCTACAAGCATCCCTTCCCTAACAACCTTACATGCCCCCAGTGCATGACTTACAATGCCTGCAACCGGGCACTGGGGGGTTGTGTCAACACAGGAATTTTTTTAACTTTTAACCGTTTAGCTGTTTTTAACGAAAAGGCTACAATTTAACGAAATCTCCAAATTTTTACCTGCTACATTTGGGAAAAGCATGGGGGGGGGGGTTAATTGTCTTCCAATCTCTTTTGACTCTTAAAAGTGAACAAGAAGTTTCGCTTTCGAAACGAATTAGCCGTCTCTGAAGTAATCATCCCTTCCATACAAACCATATATGCCAACAGAGCATACGTTACAATGCTTGCCCCTGGGTTGTGGAGGGTTGTGTTGACACCAGAGTTTTTGTTATCTAATCTTTTAACTATTTTTAACAAAATGGCCATCTCAATTTTTTCTAATGCATTTGGGGAAAAACATTATGTAGGGGAGGGGGGGCTAGTTTCCCTTGGATTTCTTCTTACTCTAAATTAGTGAACAAGAACTTTCACTTTCCGATCAAATTAACCTTCTCTGAAGTTAATAAAAGCTTCCCTTCTATAAGAACCATGTATGCCCCCAGAACATAACTTGCAATTTCTGCCCCCAAGCCCTGAGGGTTGTGCCAACACAGAAAATTTTGTTACCTTTGAACTTATAACTGATTTTAACAAAATAGCTATTTCAAAATTTTGCCTGAAGCATTTGGGAAAAAGGGCGTGGGGGCCTAATTGCCCTCTGATCTGATTTGACTCTTAAAAGTGAACAAGGATTTTCACCATTCAAACAAACTAGCCCTCTCTGAGGCATAAATCAGTATAAGAACCATATACCCGCCCACAGCAAAACTTTCAACTACCTACCCACAGGCCCTGGGGGGTTTTATTGTCACCAGAGGTTTTTATCTAATCTTTCAAATATTTTTAAAAAAATGGCTATCTCAAAATTTTTATCTAGTGCCTTTGGGGAAAATAGGGCCTGGAGGGTTGCGGGCTAGTTACCCTCTAATCTCTATTTACTTTTAGAAGTGAACTAGAACACCCACTTTCCAAACCTTCGAATCTTCTCTGAAGTTTATACAAGTATCCTATAGGAACCATATATATGCCCCTCTTACGCCTATCATTTCCCCAAACATCTGTTCAAAATTTTGAGATCGCTATTTTGTTCAACTTTGTTTAAAGGTACAGAAATAGTGTTTTGAGGATGACAAGCCCCCCACGGCCATCAAGACAATGGTTGTAAGTTATGCCCTGGTGGCATATAAGGTATACAGAAAAGGTAATTGCATAAATTTCAGAGGGGGCTGCTTGAATTGGTAATCGGAAGTTCTAATACCAATGTTAAGATTCATAGTGAAAACAGGGTGGATACCCCTACCCTACCTCTCGTATTTTACCAAAATGCATTTGATAGAAATTTAGAGATAACCATTTGTTGTGTCAGAAACTTCGAAAAGAGCTCGTTTATTGGATATTGAAAGGGCTAGTGCAGATAATGCCATGCCCACCATTTCTCCAGACAACCAATCAAAATTTTTAGTTTGCTATTTTGTTCAACGTAATTAAAAGGTTCATTAATCATGTCTATGATTATGACAACCTCTCATAGCCTCGAGGACATTGATTGTAAGTTGTGCCTTGGGGACATATAAGGTGCATACAGAAATGGTATTCGTATATATTAATACATATAAGGTACGTATAGAAATGGTAATCGTATATATATATAATTAATAATTATAAGTTTTAGTGCATTTTTAAGACTCAGAGTAATGGGAGGGTAGATAGCCCCCCACAAACCTCGTATTTTACCGAAATACATCAAATAGAATTTTCGAGACGACCTTTTGTTGTCCTAGAAACTACGAAAACAGCTCATTCGTTTGGAAATTAAAAGGTCCAATGCCCTTTTTAATGGTAGAAAGTGATTGGAGGCCAGCGAACCCCTTACCACGCCCACTATTTCCCCAAACACATCTAACCAAAATTTTGAAATTGCCATTTTTTTCAACACCATTGAGATGCCTTGAAATTATTTCATTGAGGGTGATAACCCCTCCCCTCACAGTCATCAGGGCAAGGGTTTTAAGTTAGGCCCTTGGGGGCATAAAACGTACATATAGGTTATCGTATAAACTTCGGAGGGACTCAATGTATTGGTAATTAGATGTTATACTGCCATTTTTTAACATTCAAAGTGACCTGGGGATGTATACCTCCCCCCCCCCCCACACCTTGGATTTTCTCAAAATGTATCTGATCGAAATTTTGAGATGGTCGTTTGTTGTCGTAGAAATTCCAAAAACGTCTCATTCGATTGGAGAGGGCTAGAGTCCTTTTTAATTGTGGGAAGTGATTGCACGGCAACTAATCCCCCCCCCACACGCCCACCATTCCCCAAACATATTCAATAAACGTAAATTGAAAGGTTCGGAAATTATATCTTTGAAAATGAAACCCACTTCTCCACAGAGCTCAGGGCAAGGGTTGTAAGTTATGCCCTTGGTTAATACAAGGTATATGTAGAAAGGGTGATCGTATAAACTTTGGAGGGAACTCAATGGATTCGTAATATGTGGTTTTAGTGCCTTTTGTATGATTCAGATTGACCAGAGCGTGGGTAGCCCCCCCCCCTTCGCTCACCTTATATTTTCCTGAAATATATCTGAAATAACTATTGAAATGGGCATTTGTTGTCGTTGAAACTCTTCGAAAACGAAATTTCTCTAACATACAAATAACAACCCATGCTATGGATTCTTCTAAAAAAAAAAACTGAAAATAGGTACATTTTTTTCCATAGAAAAAAATATGCCAATAAAAACGAAAATAATTAATAATCCACAAGGCAAGTTTTTCAAAAGGAAAGTAAAGAGCTCTAATAAGCAAAGAGTGAGCAAAAATTAAGTCAAATTATCTTCCAAGCGCAAAACTACCACAGATCACTGTTAATAAATAGACAAAACTCAAAACGAGCAAAATTAACTTTAGTAGGGCTGATAAATGATTACCCTCATGCCTTCTCAAGAGTAGAGTGCAATTTGTGCTTTACTGAAAACAAAGTACGTTTGAATACACCTTTCTTTTTTTCATAAATAAAAATTAACAACATCTTAAAAAACAACTGTCAGTATATGTCAATTAAGCTGACAATCCACGACTTTTTTTTCAGTAAAGCGCAAATAGTGTTCTTGTCTTGACAAGGCTGGAGGGGGGGAGGGGTCATCAGCATTACTCGTGTTAATATTTTCTCGCTTTGAACTTGATTCAGCTATTTATTGCAAATAAATACAAAAAGCGAGTGTTTTTAACTGAAAGTAAGGAGTTAAATTAAAACTTAAACGAACAGAAATTACTCTGTATATAAAAGGGGCTGTTCCTTTCTCAAAGCCCCTCTCCTTATGCTAAATTTTGACTCTTTTTCTCAACTCAACTTTTTAAAACAGTGAAAAACTTTAGCTTAAAGAACGGGTTGGAGAGGAGGGAACAGCCCCTTTCATATACGGAGTAATGTTTGTTCGCTTTAAATTTTAATGTCGCTCCTTACTTTCAGTAAAATAAACTTCTTTTATTTAATTTCTGAACGTTTTTGAATGAATCCATGTTTGGATTTTGGCTCTCTGCATATGAGCAATTAAAATGAAATTTGCATTTTAAATTGTTTTTTTGGCTAAATGGCTTTCTCATAGTTTTGATCGGAAGAAACTGAGAAAAAAAAGGATCGCGGGAGTAGGCTTGGATATCCTTCAATTTATTTGGTTATATTAAAAGGCAACTAGAACTTTTAATTCTGTACCAACGTTTGTATTAGTAAAAATATACGTAACTTACGAATTAGCTTACGTAATGAACTTCTATATTCGTAGGTATCTATTGCACATATGAGGGGTTCAACCCCTTGTCAATACCTCGCTCTTGACATTAAAGCTTCAATTTTGTCCCATTTCCTTAAGAATTACCCCAGAATCAAAAAAGCTGTAGAATAAATAGTTAAAATTAATAAAATTACTTTAGCCTAAAGAGCAAGATATTTGGAGGAGGTGAACCCTTCATATGCATATAATCTCTGTTGGTTTTAGGTTTTAATGCTGCTCCTTATTTTCAGTTGAAAAAACTTTTTCATACTTATTTTTTTATTGGTTTTTTTTTAATATTGAGAAACTCTTCGTCCCCTCTATGGAAATTTTCTTCCACAATGACAAATTCCTCCATGGAAAGCTTCCTCCGCATAAACCCCTCCCCCAAACCACCAAATCCCCCTGAAAACGTCTGTACACTTCCCAATAGCCATTACAGTATATGGACACTGGTCAAAGTTTGTAACATGCAGCCCCTCCAACGGGGACTGTGGGGGAGTAAGTCGTTCCCAAAGACATAGTTATAAGGTTTTTTACAATTGTTATCATAAAATGGATATCATAAAATAAATAATAAAATGGTTATCGGAATTTGATCCAGTGACTTTGGGAAAAATGAGCGTGGGAGGGGGTCACCCCTCCCACGTCAATACGATCACCCCTGGGAAAAAAAACAAATAAACACACATCTGTCTTGTGGCAAAAATAAAAAATTCCACATTTTTGTCGATAGCAGCTCGAGACATTTACTGTATGGTTCTCTGATATGCTAAATATGATGCTGGGACTTTCGTTAAGATTATATGACTTTTAATGGGTATTCCCCGTGTTTTCTAAAATAAGGCAAATTGTCTCAGGCTCGTAACTTTTGATGGGTAACTCTGAACTTGATTAAATAAAAAAAAAAAAGTTTTTTTAACTGATAGTAAGGAGCGACATTAAAACTTAAAACGCACAGAAATTACTTCGTATATGAAAGAGGCTGCTTCCTCATCAATGCCCCGCTCTTTACGCTAAAGTTTGACTCTTTCTCTCAATTCTTCTTTTTAAAACAGTAAAAAACTTTAGCGTAAAGAGCGGGGCGTTGACGAGGAAGCAGCCTCTTTCATATACGAAGTAATTTCTGTGCGTTTTAAGTTTTAATGTCGCTCCTTACTTTCAGTTAAAAAAACTTGTTTTTTTTTATTTAATTTCTGAACGTTTTTGAATCAATCAATCAATCAATCAATCAATCAATCAATTTATTGACACTATAAGATAAAAAACTATTACAAAAGTAAAGTGGTTACTAGGCCCAAGAAGCTTTGCTTGTAATGGACCACAGAGAACAAGAATAAAACACTATTATAAAATATATACAAAAAAAAAAAATAAAAAAATAAAAAAATAAAAAAAAACACTGGAACAAGACAAGGACATTGAATAGATAGGATATTTAACAGATAAAAGATTTAGAAGGAGATTTAACATATAGCTGAAAATGATTTTTAAAAGAAGAGAAGAGACATACAAATTAGGAAAGGATTAATAAAGAGAGAAAAATTATTGAATTGGAAATACCCGACGAAATAATGCCTTTGCAGAAAGAAAAAGAGGGACATCCGAAGGGATGGAATTCCATAATAGAATTGAATGATATACTGGAGACCTCTGGCCTGCTGTAGAAGATCGTTTAGGTAAAATAAATCGTCGAGAAGAATTACGTAAAGAAGAAAAGTACCTACCTGAGCCTGTCCGTGAGAAAAACTGCTGTAGGGGCGATGGGAGAGTACCTAGAAAAGCAGAATGCGCAAAATAAAGGGTACTTTTACCTATAATATGATCCAGCGGAGCTATTCCAGTTTCATTATAAAGATCAGAGGAAGGGTAAAGCCGAGGGAGAAGAAAAGTAGCCTTCACTGCCCTATTTTTGGCTCTTTGAAGTGAGCAGAGAAGAGATTTATTAGTATTACCCCAGACAGAGCAGCAATAAGAAAGGTAAGGATAAATAAAAGCATAATAAAGAGAAACCATAATATCAGGAGGAAGAAATGAGTTAATCCGGTGCAACATTGAAGACTGGCGGAGGATTAAGGAACGGGTGTGAGTTATATGCGGTTTGAAAGAAAGAAAACAGTCAAGATACACACCAAGAAATTTCACCACAGTAGCCTGTGGTATAATATCATTCCCAAAAGTCAGGGTGATTGGCTCCTGTACGTCTCGCATACGGTAAGGGGTCCTGAAGTTGACAATGGCACTCTTTCGGCTGTTAAGAGCCATACCATTTGACCAGCACCAATCCTTTACTTTATCAAGAAGACCTTGAGCCATAGAAAATGGCAGATGGCAGGTCCACCGCAGCAATGAAAAAGTTACTGTCATCAGCAAAAATAACAGGGTGAACATGGGGATGAAGACCATCAACAAGATCATTGATGTAAATTAGAAATAAAAGTGGACCAAGCACAGAGCCTTATGGGACACCTTTCAATACAGGCAAAGTAGAGGAAGAAGTACAGTTAACCAAAACATACTGAGATCTCTCTGAGAGGTAGGACCTAAACCATTCTAGTGGGACTCCATGCACTCCAAATAAAGATAGTTTAGACAGAAGAACATTGTGGTCAACCATATCAAAGGCCTTAGAAAAGTCGAGAAATAGACCCAAAACACAAAAGCCCTTGTCCAGATTAACACACACAAACTCAGTTGCATCAGAAAGTGCGTGCAAGGTAGAGATGAGGGATTAATATTAGGTTGAGATGGGTTAGGATCAATGCATGTTTTTATTTTGGCTCTCCGCAGAGGAATAATCAAAACGAAATTTGCATTTTTTTTTTTTGGTTCAATGGCTTTCTCATAATTTTGATCGAATGATTTTGAGAAAAAAAGAGCGGGGACGAAACCTTGTTGGCCCCCGATTTTTTGGTTAATTAAAAAGGCAACTAGAACTTCTAATTTTTTACGAATCTTTTTATTGGTAAAAGATTTACGTAACTTATAAATTAGCTTACGTAAAGAACTTTTGTATTCTCATGTTTTTATTACATATATGAGGGGATTCGCCCCATCGTCAGTACCTCGCTCTTTACACTAAAGCTTAAATTTTATCCCAATTCATTAAGAATGACCCCCTGAATCACAAAAGCCGTAGAATAAGTAGTTGAAATTACTGAAAATACTTTAGCGTAAAGAGCGAGGTATTAGAAGGAGGTGAGCCCCTCATATTGGTAATAATTTCTGTTTGTTTTAAGTTTTATTGATGTTCCTTACTTACAGCTGAAAAAGCTTTTTCACTTTTATTTTTTAATTGTTTTTTTTTAAATAATGCTAGTAGCCTATATCCTGCTCTCCCTTCATGGAAATTTTCTTCTGCCATTACAAATTTTCTAAGAAAAGTTCCCCCAGCATATCCCCCTCTTCTCAACCCCTCCCCCAGACCAAAAAATTCTCCTGAAAACGTCTGTATACTTCCCAATAACCATTACTATATGTAAGCACAGGTCAAAGTTTGTAACTTGTTGCCCCTCCTACGGGGACTGTGGGGGAGTAAGTCGTCCCCAAAGACATAGTTATAAGGTTTTTCGACTACGCTGAATAAAATGGCTATCTCAGAATTTTGATCCGTTGACTTTGGGAAAATAATTAGCGTGGGAGGGGGCCTATATGCCCTCCAATTTTTTTGGTCACTTAAAAAGGGCACTAGAACTTTTCATTTCCGTTAGAATGAGCCCTATTGCAACAACCTAGGACAGCTGGGTCGATACGATCACCCCTGAAAAAAAAAAACAAATAGACACGCATCCGTGATCTGCCTTCTGGCAAAAAATGCAAAATTCCACATTTTTGTAGATAGGAGCTCGAAGCTTCTACAGTAGGGTTCTCTGATACGCTGAATCTGATGGTGTGATTTTAGGCAAGATTCTATGACGTTTAGGGGGCGTTTCCCCCTATTTTCTAAAATAACGCAAATATTCTCAGGCTCGTAACTTTTGATGGGTATGACTAAACTTGATGAAACTTATATATTTAAAAACAACATTAAAATTCGGTTCTTTTGATGTAGCTATTGGTATCAAAATTCCATCTTTTAGAGTTTTGGTTACTATTGAGCCGGATCGCTCCTTACTACAGTTCGTTACCACGAACTGTTCGATGAAAATTGTATATTTAAAATCAGCATTAAAATGCAATTGTTTTCATGTAGCTATTGTTATAATAATTCCGTTTTTTACAGTTTCGGTTACTATTGAGCCTGGTCGCTTCTTTTCATTATCATGAACTGTTTGATTTCTTTTCGTTTCGAGTTTCTTGCATTTATTGACTGTAAGCGGTGATATTATTACGCTATGAAGATCATTTGACCTAATTTTGGCTCATTCTTGGCTTAATGAAGTTCTTTATTTTCCTTTGAAAAACTTGTCTTACGGAAAAGGTTTGCTAGGTTAGTGTTAAAAAGTCTATTATGGTAATTATTTTAAAGAGCAGAGTTTTGACCAAGAGTCTAACTTTACCGTAAAGAGTAAGGCGTTAAGAAGGGGGGCAGCCCCTTTCATATACGGAATAATTTCTGTTCGTTTAAATTCACTCCTTACTTTCAGTAAAAAAACTTGTTTTTGTTTAATATAGGAATGTTTTCATTTCATGCAGTTTTTGAATACGGCTCACCGTACATGAACAATTAAAACAAAGTTTGCATTTTAATTTTATTTTTTTAACTAATAATAACTTATAAATACCTCAGTTCGATTTTTGTTCCAGTTATTCAAAGCTGACTCCTAAATCACAAATGCTGTTAAATAGAATAATATGCTTAAAAAAGATGACCTTAGGGTAATATTGAGGTATTAAGGAGAGGTAACCCCCCTCGTATACATTAATATTTTCTGTTTGTTTTAAGTTTTAATGTTGTTCCTTACTTTGAGTTGAAAAAAAACGTGTTTGCTATTTAATTTCTGATCGCTTTTGAATAATGTTGGAAAATTCAGCTCCCCCTCTATGGAAGACTCCCTTTCCCTACGAGAATATTCACCATGGAATAAATCCCCACGCTAATGAAATTTGCCATGTTTGCATTGATTTTACCTAGCTAGTTTTATAGCGCATAGTAAGAAAACGTCAAAATCGAAGTTTACGTGGCAGGATCGTTTACTCGAGGAGTTTATAATGGGGGAAGAGTACTTCCACAAAGGGGGCGCTGGATTTTACTGCATTATTTAAAAAACAGATAAATTAATTAAGAAAACAAGTTTTTTCAACTGAAATTAAAGAGCAACACTAAAACTTAAAACGAACAGAAATATTTACGTATATGGAGGGTTTGTCTGTCTCCTCGATGCCTCACTCTTCACGCTAAAGTAATTCTAGTAACTTCAAAAGAGCTATCTATTCTAATTAAACGCCTTTGTGATTCAGGGGTCATTTTTAAGGAATTAAAACATAATTCAAACTTTAGTGTTAAGACCGAGGTATTGACGAGGCGACGAACCCCCTTGATGTACGCAATAAAAACATACGAACATAGAAGTTTGTTACGTAAGTTAATTCTTGAGTTACATATATTTTTTACTAATAAACACGTCCGCAAAAAAATTTAAAAGTTCACAATAAATTTAACCAAAGAATAGAGGGCAACTAGGCCCTATCTTCAGTCCCTTTTCTCTCAAAATCGTCTGATCAAAACTTTGAAAAAACCATTTTTGTCTAAAACAGTAAGATTAATAGACACATTTTGTTTTAATTATTCGTGTACTCTGAGCCAAAATCAAAACCTTAATTAATTCAAAAACGTTCAGATATTAAATTAAAAACAATTTTTAATAACTGAAAGCAAAACACTTAAACTGAACAAAAATTATTCCTTAAATGAAATCGGCTTTCCCCTCCTCAACGCCCCACTCCTTGCGCTAGATTTTGACTCTTTCTCACAACTATACTTTTAAAAACAATGCAAACTTTAGCTTAAAGAGCGGGGCACTGAAACAGGGACAGCCCCTTTCATATACAGAATAATTTCTATTTATTTTAAGTTTTAATGCCTGCTTTTTTTAGTTAAGAAAACTTTTTTTCTTATTTAACTTTTTTGTTTTTATTTAATTTAAAGAATATAACTACATACGGTTATTATGGAGAGGGTATTCGTGGGAACTTTAGAAGAGCCTCATTTGATTGTAAATATAGTTCTAGTTTCCTTTGAAGAGTCAAACAAGATGGAGAGCAGCTAGCCCCGCCCCTTCCTTTACATCGTATTTTCTCAAAACACATTTAATTGAAATTGTATGAAACCCATTTTGTTTCCAATAGTCCAAAAATCACATGACAATGTCTTTAGGGTAGACATGATCCCCCCAAGCCCATTGGAAAGGGTGATAAGTTTTATCCCGAGCCATATAAGGTTTTATGGAACGGGTGGTCATCAAACAGTTCGTGGTAACGAACTATAGTAAGGAGCGACCCAGCTCAATAGTAAACGAAACTCTAAAAAACGGTATTTTGATGCTAAAAGATATATCAAAAGAATCAGATTTTTATGCTTATTTTAAATATATAAGTTTCATCAAATTTAGTCTTTGTCATCAAAAGTTAAGAGCCTGAGAACATTTGCCTTATTTTGGAAAATAGGGGGAAACACCCCCTAAAAGTCATAGGATCTTAACGAAAATTATCACACCATCGCATTCAGTGTATCAGAGAGCCCTATAGAAAAAATTTCAAGGTCCAATCTACAAAAAAGTGGAATTTCGTATTTTTTGCCAAAAGATAAATCACGGGTGCGTGTTTATTTGTTTTTTTTTTCCGGGGGTCATCGTATCGACCGAGTGGTCCTAGAGTGTTGCAAGAGGGCTCATTCTAACGGATATGGAAAGTGTTTGTGCCCTTTTTAAGTGACCAAAAAAATTGGAGGGCACCTCGGCCCCCTCCCAAGCTCATTTTTTCCCAAAGTTAACAGATCAAAATTTTGAGATAACCATTTTGTTCCGCATAGTCAAAAACCATAATAACTATGTCTTTGGGGATGAGTTAACCCCCCCCCCTCCCACCTAGACAGTCCTTGGGGGAGGGGCTGCAAGTTACAAACTTTGACCAATGTTTACATACAGTAATGGTTACTGGGAAGTGTGCCGACGTTTTCAGGGGGCTGTTTTTGGTTTGGGTGTGGGGTTCAGGGGAGGGGCTATATGGGAAGATCTTTCCTTGGAGGAATATTTCATGGGGGAAGAGAAATTCAATTAAAAGGGGAACAGGATTATCTAGTATTACTATTAAAAAATAAAAACAATGAAAATATGAACATGAGAAAGTTTTTTCAATTGAAAGTAAGGAGAAGCATTAAAACTTAAAACGAACATAGATTATTACGCATATGAGGGGGCCTAAAAATACTTTAGCATAAAGAGGGAGGTATTCAGGAGGAGATAAATACTTCGCTCTTTATGCTAAATTATTTTTAGTAATCTCAACTATTTATTCTACGGCCTTTCTGACTCAGGGGTCATTCTTAAAGAATTGGGACAAAACAAGATTTAGTGTGAAGAGCAAGGTATTAACGAGGGGACCAACCCCCTCATATATATAATCAAAAATAATGAAAGTTTATAAAAGTTTGAAAAGAATATGAAAGTTTGTTACGTAAATTAATTCTTAAGTTATGTATATTTTTTATTAATAAAAACGTTTGTTAAAAATTAAAAGTTCTAGTTGGAGGGCAACTAGGCCTCCTTCCCCACCCCTTATTTCTCAAAATCGTCTGATCAAAGCTAATAGAAAGCTATTTAGAAGAAAAAAGAATTAATATGCAAATTCATTTAATAATTTATGTAGGGAGAGCCGAAATCAGACATGAATTAATTCAAAACTTTAAGAAATTAAATAAAAAAAGCAAGTTGTTTAAAATGAAAGTAAGGAGCGACATTAAAACTTAAAACGAACAGAAATTACTCTGTATATGAAAGGGGCTTTTCCTCCTCGACACCCCGCTCCTTGCGCTAAAGTTTTATTCTTACTCGCAACTCTACTTTTTAAAACAATAAAAAACTTCAGCACAAAGAGCGGGGCGTCGAGGAGGAAAAGCCCCTTTAATATAAGGAGTAATTTCTGTTCGTTTTAAGTTTTAATGCCGCTCCTTACTTTCATGTCAAAAAACTTGTTTGTTTATTTAATCTCAATAAGGAATGTACCTTATATTCTAAGAACTCTATTTTTCCTTTTTAGCCAGTACTATCATCCCTCAGTCAAAATATCCATTTACCATTTATGTTTTAAATTTTTATTTGTTTTATTTTTTATTTTTATTGTTTTATGTTTTATTTTTTATTATGTTTTATTTATTTTTTTAATGTTTACCATTTGCAATCATAAAATAGTCTAATATCTTCATTTTTTTCAACATACGTAGCTATTACCCTCGAAAACTAAAACTTTTTACATAGGAAAAGAGCTTTTAATCACATTCTTTACCATGTGCAATCATAAAATAGTCTAATATCTTCATTTTTTCCACAGACATAGCTATTACCCTCGAAAACTAAAACTTTTGAAATAGGAAAAGAGCCTTTAATCACATTCTTTACCATTTGCGATCATAAAATAGTCTAATATCTTCATTTTTTCCACAGACATAGCTCTTACCCCCGAAAACTAAAACTTTTGAAATAGGAAAAGAGCCTTTAATCACATTCTTTACCATGTGCAATCATGAAATAGTCTAATATCTTCATTTTTTCCACAGACATAGCGATTACCCTCGAAAACTAAAACTTTTGAAATAGGAAAAGAGCCTTTAATCACATTCTTTACCATGTGCAATCATAAAATAGTCTAATATCTTCATTTTTTCAACATACGTAGCTCTTACCCTCGAATACTAAAACTTTTGAAATAGGATCTAATATCTTCATTTTTTCCACAGACATAGCTAATACCCTCGAAAACTAAAACTTTGGACATAGGAAAAGAGCCTTTAATCACATTTTTACCATGTGCAATCATAAAATAGTCTAATATATTCATTTTTTCCACAGACATAGCTATTACCCTCTAAAACTAAAACTTTTGAAATAGGATCTATTATCTTCATTTTTTCTACATACATAGCTATTACCCTCGAAAACTAAAACTTTTGACATAGGAAAAGAGCCTTTAATCACATTCTTTACCATGTGCAATCATAAAATAGTCTAATATCTTCATTTTTTTCCACAGACGTAGCTCTTACACCCAAAAACTAAAACTTTTGACATAGGAAAAGAGCCTTTAATCACATTCTTTACCATTTGCAATCATAAAATAGTCTAATATCTTCATTTTTTCAACATACGTAGCTCTTACCCTCGAATTCTAAAACTTTTGAAATAGGAAAAGAGCCTTTAATCACATTCTTTACCATGTGCAATCATAAAATAGTCTAATATCTTCATTTTTTCCACGGACGAAGCTATTAGCCTCGAAAACTAAAACTTTTGACCTAGGAAAAGACCCTTTAATCTCATTCTTTACCATATGCAATCATAAAATAGTCTAATATATTCATTTTTTCAACATACATAGCTCTTACCCCCGAAAACTAAAACTTTTGAAATAGGAAAAGATTCTTTAATCACATTCTTTACCATGTGCAATCATAAAATAGTCTAATTTCTTCATTTTTTCCACGGACGAAGCTATTACCCCCAAAAACTAAAACTTTTGACATAGGAAAAGAGCCTTTAATCACATTCTTTACCATGTGCAATCATAAAATAGTCTAATATCTTCATTTTTTCCACGGACGAAGCTATTACCCCCGAAAACTAAAACTTTTGACATAGGAAAAAAACCTTTAATCACATTCTTTACTGTGTGCAATCATAAAATAGTCTAATATCTTCATTTTTTCAACATACGTAGCTATTGCCCCCGAAAACTAAAACTTTTGAAATAGGAAAAGAGCGTTTAATCACATTCTTTACCATGTGCAATCATAAAATAGTCTAATATCTTCATTTTTTCCACAGACATAGCTATTACCCTCGAAAACTAAAACTTTTGACATAGGAAAAGAGCCTTTAATCACATTCTTTACCAAGTGCAATCATAAAATAGTCTGATATCCTCATTAGTTTTCACAGACATAGCTATTACCCTCGAAAACTAAAACTTTTGAAATAGGAAAAGAGCCTTTAATCACATTCTTTACCTTGTGCAATCATAAAATAGTCTAAAATCTTCATTTTTTCCACAGACATAGCTATTACCCCCCGAAAATTAAAACTTTTGAAATAGGAAAAGAGCCTTTAATCACATTCTTTACCATGTGCAATCATAAAATAGTCTAATATCTTAATTTTTTCCACGGACAAAGATATTACCCTCGAAAACTAAAACTTTTGATATAGGAAAAGAACCTTTAATCACATTCTTTACCATGTGCAATCATAAAATAGTCTAATATCTTCATTTTTTCCACAGACATAGCAATTAACCCCGAGAACTAAAACTTTTGAAATAGGAAAAGAGCCTTTAATCACATTCTTTACCATGTGCAATCATAAAATAGTCTAATATCTTCATTTTTTCAGCATACATAGCTATTACCCTCGAAAACTAAAACTTTTGAAATAGGAAAAGAGCCTTTAATCACATTCTTTACCATGTGCAATCATAAAATAGTCTAATATCTTCATTTTTTCCACAAACATAGCTATTACCCTCGAAAACTAAAACTTTTGAAATAGGAAAAGAGCCTTTAATCACATTCTTTACCATGTGCAATCATAAAATAGTCTAATATCTTCATTTTTTCAACATACGTAGCTCTTAACCTCGAATACTAAAACTTTTGAAATAGGGAAAGAGCCTTTAATCACATTCTTTACCATGTGCAATCATAAAATAGTCTAATATCTTCATTTTTTCCACGGACGAAGCTATTACCCTCGAAAACTAAAACTTTTGACATAGGAAAAGACCCTTTAATCACATTCTTTACCATATGCAATCATAAAATAGTCTAATATCTTCATTTTTTCAACATACGTAGCTATTATCCTCGACAACTAAAACTTTTGAGATAGGAAAAGAGCCTTTAATCACATTCTTTACCATGTGCAATCATAAAATAGTCTAATATCTTCATTTTTTCCACAGACATAGCTATTACCCTCGAAAACTAAAACTTTTGAAATAGGAAAAGAGCCTTTAACAACATTCTTTACCATATGCAATCATAAAATAGTCTAATATTTTCATTTTTTCAACATATGTAGCTCTTACCCCCGAAAACTAAAACTTTTGGAATAGGAAAATAGCTTTTAATCACATTCTTTACCATGTGCAATCATAGAATAGTCTAATATATTCATTTTTTCAACATACGTAGCTCTTACCCCCGAAAACTACAACTTTTGAAATAGTAAAAGAGCCTTTAATCACATTCTATACCATGTGCAGTCATAAAATAGTCTAATATCTTCATTTTTTTCCACGGACGAAGCTATTACCCCCGAAAACTAAAACTTTTGACACAGGAAAAGAGCCTTTAATCACATTCTTTACCATGTGCAATCATAGAATAGTCTAATACCTTCATTTTTTCCACGGACGAAGCTATTACCCCCGAAAACTAAAACTTTTGACATAAGAAGAGCCTTTAATCTCATTCTTTACTATGTGCAATCATAAAATAGTCTAATATCTTCATTTTTTCAACATACGTAGCTCTTACCCCCGAAAACTAAAACTTTTGAAATAGGAAAAGAGCGTTTAGTCAAATTCTTTACCATATGCAATCATAAAATTGTCTAATATCTTCATTTTTTCCACAGACATAGCTATTACCCTCGAAAACTAAAACTTTTGACATAGGAAAAGAGCCTTTAATCACATTCTTTACCATGTGCAATCATAAAATAGTCTAATATCCTCATTTTTTTTTCACAGACATAGCTATTACCCTCTAAAACCAAAACTTTTGAAATAGGAAAAGAGCCTTTAATCACATTCTTTACCATGTGCAATCATAAAATAGTCTAAAATCTTCATTTTTTCCACAGACATAGCTATTACCCCCCGAAATCTAAAACTTTTGAAATAGGAAAAGAACTTTTAATCACATTCTTTACCATGTGCAATCATAAAATAGTCTAATATCTTCATTTTTTCCACGGACGAAGCTATTACCCACGAAAACTAAAACTTTTGACATAGGAAAAGACCTTTTAATCACACTCTTTACCATGTGCAATCTTAAAATAGTCTAATATCTTCATTTTTTCAACATACGTAGCTATTACCCTCGAAAACTAAAACTTTTTACATAGTAAAAGAGCTTTTAATCACATTCTTTACCATGTGCAATCATAAAATAGTCTAATATCTTCATTTTTTCCACAGACATAGCTATTACCCTCGAAAACTAAAACTTTTGAAATAGGAAAAGAGCCTTTAATCACATTCTTTACCATTTGCGATCATAAAATAGTCTAATATCTTCATTTTTTCCACAGACATAGCTCTTACCCCCCCGAAAACTAAAACTTTTGAAATAGGAAAAGAGCCTTTAATCACATTCTTTACCATGTGCAATGATGAAATAGTCTAATATCTTCATTTTTTCCATAGACATAGCGATTACCCTCGAAAACTAAAACTTTTGAAATAGGAAAAGAGCCTTTAATCACATTCTTTACCATGTGCAATCATAAAATAGTCTAATATCTTCATTTTTTCAACATACGTAGCTATTACCCTCGAATACTAAAACTTTTGACATAGGAAAAGAGCCTTTAATCACATTCTTTACCATGTGCAATCATAAAATAGTCTAATATCTTCATTTTTTCCACAGACATAGCTATTACCCTCGAAAACTAAAACTTTTGAAATAGGATCTAATATCTTCATTTTTTCCACAGACATAGCTAATACCCTCAAAAACTAAAACTTTTGACATAGGAAAAGAGCCTTTAATCACATTTTTACCATGTGCAATCATAAAATAGTCTAATATCTTCATTTTTTTCCACAGACTTAGCTCTTACACCCGAAAACCAAAACTTTTGACACAGGAAAAGAGCCTTTAATCACATTCTTCACCATGTGCAATCATAAAATAGTCTAATATCTTCATTTTTTCCACGGACGAAGCTATTACCCCCGAAAACTAAAACTTTTGACATAGGAAAAGAGCCTTTAATCATATTTTTTACCATGTGCAATCATAAAATAGTCTAAAATCTTCATTTTTTCCACGGACGAAGCTATTACCCCCGAAAACTAAAACTTTTGACATAGGTAAAGAGCCTTTAATCACATTCTTTACCATGTGCAATCATAAAATAGTCTAATATCTTCATTGTTTCAACAGACGTAGCTATTACTCTGAAGTTCCTATTTCAAACTTTTGAAATAGGAAAAGAGCCTTTAATCACATTCTTTACCATGTGCAATCATGAAATAGTCTAATATCTTCATTTTTTCCACAGACATAGCGATTACCCTCGAAAACTAAAACTTTTGAAATAGGAAAAGAGCCTTTAATCACATTCTTTACCATGTGCAATCATAAAATAGTCTAATATCTTCATTTTTTCAACATACGTAGCTCTTACCCTCGAATACTAAAACTTTTGACATAGGAAAAGAGCCTTTAATCACATTCTTTACCATGTGCAATCATAAAATAGTCTAATATCTTCATTTTTTCCACAGACATAGCTATTACCCTTGAAAACTAAAACTTTTGAAATAGGATCTAATATCTTCATTTTTTCCACAGACATAGCTAATACCCTCGAAAACTAAAACTTTTGACATAGGAAAAGAGCCTTTAATCACATTTTTACCATGTGCAATCATAAAATAGTCTAATATCTTCATTTTTTCCACGGACATAGCAATTACCCTCTAAAACTAAAACTTTTGAAATAGGATCTAATATCTTCATTTTTTCCACATACATAGCTATTACCCTCGAAAACTAAAACTTTTGACATAGAAAGAGCCATTAATCACATTCTTTACCATGTGCAATCATGAAATAGTCTAATATCTTCATTTTTTTCCACAGACGTAGCTCTTACAACCGAAAACTAAAACTTTTGACATAGGAAAAGAGCCTTTAATCACATTCTTTACCATGTGCAATCATAAAATAGTCTAATATCTTCATTTTTTCCACGAACGAAGCTATTATTCCCGAAAACTAAAACTTTTGACATAGGTAAAGAGCCTTTAATCACATTCTTTACCATGTACAATCATAAAATAGTCTAATATCTTCATTGTTTCAACAGACGTAGCTATTACTCCCCGAAAACTAAAACTTTTGAAATAGGAAAAGAGCCTTTAATCACATTCTTTACCATGTGCAATCATAAAATAGTCTAATATTTTCATTTTTTCCACAGACATAGCTATTACCCTCGAAAACTAAAACTTTTGAAATAGGAAAAGAGCCTTTAATCACATTCTTTACCATGTGAAATCATAAAATAGTCTAATATCTTAATAATTCAACATACGTAGCTCTTATCCCCGAAAACCAAAACTTTTGAAATAGGAAAAGAGCCTTTAATCACATTCTTTACCATGTGCAATCATAAAACAGTCTAATATCTTCATTTTTTCCACAGATATAGCTATTACCCTCGAAAACTAAAACTTTTGACATAGGAAAAGAGCCTTTAATCACATTCTTTACCAAGTGCAATCATAAAATAGTCTGATATCCTCATTAGTTTCCACAGACATAGCTATTACCCCCGAAAATTAAAACTTTTGAAATAGGAAAAGAGCCTTTAATCACATTCTTTACCATGTGCAATCATAAAATAGTCTAATATCTTAATTTTTTTCCACGGACAAAGATAATACCCTCGAAAACTAAAACTTTTGATATAGGAAAAGAACCTTTAATCACATTCTTTACCATGTGCAATCATAAAATAGTCTAATATCTTCATTTTTTCCACAGACATAGCAATTAACCCCGAGAACTAAAACTTTTGAAATAGGAAAAGAGCCTTTAATCACATTCTTTACCATGTGCAATCATAAAATAGTCTAATATCTTCATTTTTTCAACATACATAGCTATTACCCTCGAAAACTAAAACTTTTGAAATAGGAAAAGAGCCTTTAATCACATTCTTTACCATGTGCAATCATAAAATAGTCTAATATCTTCATTTTTTCCACAAACATAGCTATTCCCCTCGAAAACTAAAACTTTTGAAATAGGAAAAGAGCCTTTAATCACATTCTTTACCTTGTGCAATCATAAAATAGTCTAATATCTTCATTTTTTCAACATACGTAGCTCTTAACCTCGAATACTAAAACTTTTGAAATAGGAAAAGAGCCTTTAATCACATTCTTTACCATGAGCAATCATAAAATAGTCTAATATCTTCATTTTTTCCACGGACGAAGCTATTACCCTCGAAAACTAAAACTTTTGACATAGGAAAAGACCCTTTAATCACATTCTTTACCATATACAATCATAAAATAGTCTAATATCTTCATTTTTTCAAAATACGTAGCTATTACCCTCGAAAACTAAAACTTTTGAGATAGGAAAAGAGCCTTTAATCACATTCTTTACCATGTGCAATCATAAAATAGTCTAATATCTTGATTTTTTCCACAGACATAGCTATTACCCTCGAAAACTAAAACTTTTGAAATAGGAAAAGAGCCTTTAACCACATTCTTTACCATATGCAATCATAAAATAGTCTAATATTTTCATTTTTTCAACATATGTAGCTCTTACCCCCCGAAAACTAAAACTTTTGGAATAGGAAAATAGCCTTTAATCACATTCTTTACCATGTGCAATCATAGAATAGTCTAATATATTCATTTTTTCAACATACGTAGCTCTTACCCCCCGAAAACTACAACTTTTGAAATAGTAAAAGAGCCTTTTAATCACATTCTTTACCATGTGCAATCATAAAATAGTCTAATATCTTCATTTTTTCCACGGACGAAGCTATTACCCCCCGAAAACTAAAACTTTTGACATAGGAAAAGAGCCTTTAATCACATTCTTTACCATGTGCAATCATAGAATAGTCTAATACCTTCATTTTTTCCACGGACGAAGCTATTACCCCCCGAAAACTAAAACTTTTGACATAAGAAGAGCCTTTAATCTCATTCTTTACTATGTGCAATCATAAAATAGTCTAATATCTTCATTTTTTCAACATACGTAGCTCTTACCCCCCGAAAACTAAAACTTTTGAAATAGGAGAAAAGAGCGTTTAGTCACATTCTTTACCATATGCAATCATAAAATTGTCTAATATCTTCATTTTTCCACAGACATAGGTATTACCCTCGAAAACTAAAACTTTTGACATAGGAAAAGAGCCTTTAATCACATTCTTTACCATGTGCAATCATAAAATAGTCTAATATCCAAATTTTTTTTTCACAGACATAGCTATTACCCTCGAAAACCAAAACTTTTGAAATAGGAAAAGAGCCTTTAATCACATTCTTTACCATGTGCAATCATAAAATAGTCTAAAATCTTCATTTTTTTCCACAGACATAGCTATTACCCCCCGAAATCTAAAACTTTTGAAATAGGAAAAGAGCCTTTAATCACATTCTTTACCATGTGCAATCATAAAATAGTCTAATATCTTCATTTTTTCCACGGACGAAGCTATTGCCCTCGAAAACTAAAACTTTTGACATAGGAAAAGACCTTTTAATCACACTCTTTACCATGTGCAATCTTAAAATAGTCTAATATCTTCATTTTTTCAACATACGTAGCTATTACCCTCGAAAACTAAAACTTTTTACATAGTAAAAGAGCTTTTAATCACATTCTTTACCATGTGCAATCATAAAATAGTCTAATATCTTCATTTTTTCCACAGACATAGCTATTACCCTCGAAAACTAAAACTTTTGAAATAGGAAAAGAGCCTTTAATCACATTCTTTACCATTTGCGATCATAAAATAGTCTAATATCTTCATTTTTTCCACAGACATAGCTCTTACCCCCCGAAAACTAAAACTTTTGAAATAGGAAAAGAGCCTTTAATCACATTCTTTACCATGTGCAATGATGAAATAGTCTAATATCTTCATTTTTTCCATAGACATAGCGATTACCCTCGAAAACTAAAACTTTTGAAATAGGAAAAGAGCCTTTAATCACATTCTTTACCATGTGCAATCATAAAATAGTCTAATATCTTCATTTTTTCACATACGTAGCTCTTACCCTCGAATACTAAAACTTTTGACATAGGAAAAGAGCCTTTAATCACATTCTTTACCATGTGCAATCATAAAATAGTCTAATATCTTCATTTTTTCCACGGACGAAGCTATTACACTCGAAAACTAAAAATTTTGACATAGGAAAAAAGCCTTTAATCACATTCTTTACTATGTGCAATCATAAAATAGTCTAATATCTTCATTTTTTCAACATACGTAGCTATTGCCCCCGAAAACTAAAACTTTTGAAATAGGAAAAGAGCGTTTAATCACATTCTTTACCATGTGCAATCATAAAATAGTCTAATATCTTCATTTTTTCCACAGACATAGCTATTAACCCTCGAAAACTAAAACTTTTGACATAGGAAAAGAGCCTTTAATCACATTCTTTACCATGTGCAATCATAAAATAATATAATATCCTCATTTTTTTTTCACAGACATAGCTATTACCCTCGAAAACTAAAACTTTTGAAATAAGAAAAGAGCCTTTAATCACATTCTTTACCATGTGCAATCATAAAATAATCTAATATCTTCATTTTTTTCACAGACATAGCTATTACCCTCAAAAACTAAAACTTTTGAAATAGGAAAAGAGCCTTTAATCACATTCTTTACATGTGCAATCATAAAATAGTCTAAAATCTTCATTTTTTTTCACAGACATAGCTCTTAAACCCCGAAAACTAAAACTTTTGAAATAGGAAAAGAGCCTTTAATCACATTCTTTACCATGTGCAATCATAAAATAGTCTAATATCTTCATTTTTTTCAACATACATAGCTATTACTCTCGAAAACTAAAACTTTTGAAATAGGAAAAAAAGCCTTTAATCACATTCTTTACCATGTGCAATCATAAAATAGTCTAATATCTTCATTTTTTCAACATACGTAGCTATTACCCTTGAATTCTAAAACTTTTGAAATAAGAAAAGAGCCTTTAATCACATTCTTTACCATGTGCAATCATAAAATAGTCTAATATCTTCATTTTTTTAACGGACGAAGCTATTAGCCTCGAAAACTAAAACTTTTGACATAGGAAAAGACCCTTTAATCTCATTCTTTACCATATGCAATCATAAAATAGTCTAATATATTCATTTTTTTCAACATACGTAGCTCTTACCCCCGAAAACTAAACTTTTAAATAGGAAAAGAGCCTTTAATCACATTCTTTACCATGTGCAATCATAAAATAGTCTAATATCTTCATTTTTTCCACGGACGAAGCTATTACCCCTACCCCCGAAAACTAAAACTTTTGACATAGGAAAAGAGCCTTTAATCACATTCTTTACCATGTGCAATCATAAAATAGTCTAATATCTTCATTTTTTCCTCGGACGAAGCTATTACCCCCCCGAAAACTAAAACTTTTGACATAGGAAAAAAGCCTTTTATCACATTCTTTACTATGTGCAATCATAAAATATTCTAATATCTTCATTTTTTTCAACATATGTAGCTATTGCCCCCCGAAAACTAAAACTTTTGAAATAGGAAAAGAGCGTTTAATCACATTCTTTACCATCTGCAATCATAAAATAGTCTAATATCTTCATTTTTTCCACAGACATAGCTATTACCCTCGAAAACTAAAACTTTTGAAATAGGAAAAGAGCCTTTAATCACATTCTTTACCATGTGCAATCATAAAATAGTCTAATATCTTCATTTTTTCCACGGACGAAGCTATTACCCCCGAATACAAACTTTTGACATAGGAAAAGAGCCTTTAATCACATTCTTTACCATGTGCAATCATAAAATAGTCTAATATCTTCATTTTTTCCACGGACGAAGCTATTACACTCGAAAACTAAACTTTTGACATAGGAAAAAAGCCTTTAATCACATTCTTTACTATGTGCAATCATAAAATAGTCTAATATCTTCATTTTTTTCAACATACGTAGCTATTGCCCCCCCGAAAACTAAAACTTTTGAAATAGAAAAGAGCGTTTAAATCACATTCTTTACCATGTGCAATCATAAAATAGTCTAATATCTTCATTTTTTCCACAGACATAGCTATTACCCTCGAAAACTAAAACTTTTGACATAGGAAAAGAGCCTTTAATCACATTCTTTACCATGTGCAATCATAAAATAGTATAATATCCTCATTTTTTTCACAGACATAGCTATTACCCTCGAAAACTAAACTTTTGAAATAAGAAAAGAGCCTTTAATCACATTCTTTACCATGTGCAATCATAAAATAATCTAATATCTTCATTTTTTTCACAGACATAGCTATTACCCCTCAAAAACTAAAACTTTTGAAATAGGAAAAGAGCCTTTAATCACATTCTTTACCATGTGCAATCATAAAATAGTCTAAAATCTTCATTTTTTTTCACAGACATAGCTCTTAAACCCCGAAAACTAAAACTTTTGAAATAGGAAAAGAGCCTTTAATCACATTCTTTACCATGTGCAATCATAAAATAGTCTAATATCTTCATTTTTTCAACATACATAGCTATTACTCTCGAAAACTAAAACTTTTGAAATAGGAAAAAAGCCTTTAATCACATTCTTTACCATGTGCAATCATAAAATAGTCTAATATCTTCATTTTTTCAACATACGTAGCTCTTACCCTTGAATTCTAAAACTTTTGAAATAAGAAAAGAGCCTTTAATCACATTCTTTACCATGTGCAATCATAAAATAGTCTAATATCTTCATTTTCCTTAACGGACGAAGCTATTAGCCTCGAAAACTAAAACTTTTGACATAGGAAAAGACCCTTTAATCTCATTCTTTACCATATGCAATCATAAAATAGTCTAATATATTCATTTTTTCAACATACGTAGCTCTTACCCCCGAAAACCATAACTTTTAAAATAGGAAAAGAGCCTTTAATCACATTCTTTACCATGTGCAATCATAAAATAGTCTAATATCTTCATTTTTTCAACGGACGAAGCAATTACACCCGAAAACTAAAACTTTTGACATAGGAAAAGAGCCTTTAATCACATTCTTTACCATGTGCAATCATAAAATAGTCTAATATCTTCATTTTTTTCCTCGGACGAAGCTATTACCCCCCGAAAACTAAAACTTTTGACATAGGAAAAAAGCCTTTAATCACATTCTTTACTATGTGCAATCATAAAATATTCTAATATCTTCATTTTTTCAACATATGTAGCTATTGCCCCCGAAAACTAAAACTTTTGAAATAGGAAAAGAGCGTTTAATCACATTCTTTACCATCTGCAATCATAAAATAGTCTAATATCTTCATTTTTTCCACAGACATAGCTAGTACCCCCTCGAAAACTAAAACTTTTGACATAGGAAAAGAGCCTTTAATCACATTCTTTACCAGGTGCAATCATAAAATAGTCTAATATCCTCATTTTTTTTTTACAGACATAGCTATTACCCTCGAAAACTAAAACTTTTGAAATAGGAAAAGAGCCTTTAATCACATTCTTTACCATGTGCAATCATATAATAGTCTAATATCTTAATTTTTTCCACGGACGAAGCTATTACCCTCGAAAACTAAAACTTTTGATATAGGAAAAGAACCTTTAATCACATTCTTTACATGTGCAATCATAAAATAGTCTAATATCTTCATTTTTTCCACAGACATAGCTATTAACCCCGAAAACTAAAACTTTTGAAATAGGAAAAGAGCCTTTAATCACATTCTTTACCATGTGCAATCATAAAATAGTCTAATATCTTCATTTTTTCCACAGACATAGCTATTACCCTCGAAAACTAAAACTTTTGAAATAGGAAAAGAGCCTTTAATCACATTCTTTACCATGTGCAATCATAAAATAGTCTAATATCTTCATTTTTTCCACAGACATAGCTATTACCCTCGGAAACTAAAACTTTTGAAATAGGAAAAGAGCCTTTAATCACATTCTTTACCATGTGCAATCATAAAATAGTCTAATATCTTCATTTTTTTCAACATACGTAGCTCTTAACCTCGAATACTAAAACTTTTGAAATAGGAAAAGAGCCTTTAATCACATTCTTTACCATGTGCAATCATAAAATAGTCTAATATCTTCATTTTTTCCACGGACGAAGCTATTACCCCTCGAAAACTAAAACTTTTGACATAGGAAAAGACCCTTTAATCACATTCTTTACCATATGCAATCATAAAATAGTCTAATTTCTTCATTTTTTCAACATACGTAGCTATTACCCTCGAAAACTAAAACTTTTGAGATAGGAAAAGAGCCTTTAATCACATTCTTTACCATATGCAATCATAAAATAGTCTAATATCTTCATTTTTTCCACAGACATAGCTATTACCCTCGAAAAACTAAACTTTTGAAATAGGAAAAGAGCCTTTAACCACATTCTTTACCATATGCAATCATAAAATAATCAAATTTTCATTTTTTTCAACATACGTAGCTCTTACCCCCGAAAACTAAAACTTTTGGAATATGAAAATAGCCTTTAATCACATTCTTTACCATGTGCAATCATAGAATAGTCTAATATATTCATTTTTTCAACATACGTAGCTCTTACCCCCGAATACTAAAACTTTTGACATAGGAAAAGAGCCTTTAATCACATTCTTTACCATGTGTAATCATAAAATAGTCTAATATCTTCATTTTTTCCACGGACGAAGCTATTACCCCCACGAAAACTAAAACTTTTGACATAGGAAAAGAGCCTTTAATCACATTCTTTACCATGTGCAATCATAGAATAGTCTAATACCTTCATTTTTTCCACGGACGAAGCTATTACCCCCCGAAAACTAAAACTTTTGACATAAGAAGAGCTTTTAATCACATTCTTTACTATGTGCAATCATGAAATAGTCTAATATCTTCATTTTTTTCAACATACGTAGCTATTGCCCCCGAAAACTAAAACTTTTGAAATAGGATTAGAGCGCTTAGTCACATTCTTTACCATGTGCAATCATAAAATAGTCTAATATCTTCATTTTTCCACAGACATAGCTATTACCCCTCGAAAACTAAAACTTTTGACATAGGAAAAGAGCCTTTAATCACATTCTTTACCATGTGCAATCATAAAATAGTCTAATATCCTAATTTTTTTTTCACAGACATAGCTATTACTCTCGAAAACTAAAACTTTTGAAATAGGAAAAGAGCCTTTAATCTCATTCTTTACCATGTGCAATCATAAAATAGTCTAAAATCTTCATTTTTTCCACAGACATAGCTATTACCCCCGAAATCTAAAACTTTGAAATAGGAAAAGAGCCTTTAATCACATTCTTTACCATGTGCAATCATAAATAGTCTAATATCTTCATTTTTTCCACGGACGAAGCTATTACCCTCGAAAACTAAAACTTTTGACATAGGAAAAGACCCTTTAATCACACTCTT